>NW_015548254.1:1409827-1410013 GCF_001515605.1 Sinocyclocheilus anshuiensis
GATCTGACCGGATGCTAACAATTAGCTTTCTCCAGGTATATTACAACTTCTTGATCATTAATTATTAAAGGATGCAGCTGCAAAAATCAGACCGTTTCAAATGTTTTAAGGTCAAAGAGACTGTTGATAATGGCCATATATACATATACTGTGTATATACAGTATATATATATATATATATATATA
>NW_015548254.1:1412943-1422570 GCF_001515605.1 Sinocyclocheilus anshuiensis
ATAAAGCTTTTCAAATGTCATAAGTAATCTCAGGGGAGTGGAAAAAAGGTACATGACCCCTTTAAAGTGAACTCACTTGTTATGTACCGTGTGGCTCACCACACATCCTTGAGAAATGCCTTACAGTGCTTGTCTTTTTGTCTGTTCGCTTGTGAAATTATACCTCTGTGATCATCCCACCAGGGAAAGGAACATCTAAGACCATGCATCATCCTATTTTGGGCCCTCAAAACAAACACCAATAAAGCGCAGATCCTTGGAGAACTGCAGGGGAGGATTTCAAAGCAATAAATGCACCTCTTGCTTTGTAAACATTTGTTTAGCACCTCAGAAAAGAAACACACGGACAAGTAAACAGGACTGTGGCTAGTTGTCACACTGGCTATATCTCAGTAACTATAAGGTTTTGAAGTCCAGCAACAGAAATGCATTTTCTCTAATAGTGGTTTTGTATATTGGGTATATACTGTATATATATCAATCAATAAATTTACCAATAGCACACCTGCATGGGTTTTACATGGGTTTGAGCCTAATTACAAACATGTTGTCCAACAAAGAGAACATTTAATGACATGTTTTTGGTCCAAATTAATTTCATAACATCAGTCGAGTCTTTGAATCAACCTCCTTTTGTGATCTGACTTGGTTTTTATATCACAGAATGAGGCAAAAATCATTAATATAGTAGGCCTATATAGTATATATATATATATATATAATATAGTAGGCCTTCTATACAGTGATAAAGGCTATGTTGATTAGCATTGCATTATAAATATAGTTTATTCAAATAAAATTTACCCGAGATGGCTGAGATGAACCATTTAGTCGCAATTGTATGTTTACTTCATACTTCATTAGTTAAAACGTCTCTATCTGCATTTTATTCAGCTACTGCTACGCAATAGCGTATGCCTTTTTCCATATTAGTGATTTCCTGGAAGGTCATATATGATTTATTACTTCTATGAGTTTCACTTATGGATTTACTGTGTGAAAGTGCCCTCTGGCTACCAGTGTGAATGAAACAGACATTGAATTGTGTGCACTCACTAATGCTCACAACACCGTATTTTGGGTAAAAATAGGAAAAATAATTCTTCTCACTCAGTTTTTCTTCCAGTGTAGAGGAGTTTTTTTTCTCTCTCTTTCTCTCAGTGGATGCATAAGATTTCCTGACAAGAAATGAAGAAACTACTGTCAAAGATTTTTAATCATAATTTATTTTATAATAAATCCTTAGACCTAAAACATTTATAACCTAAACATTTATAGTTATAGGCCTCCTGCATTTTAACAGGTCATGCTGTAGTTGTTTGTAAAATATATTGATAATAATCATTATCAATAATTATTATTTTATTTAGCAGTAGCAATAATCAGAACTAGTCATATTGATATACAAAAACATAATTTTTGGCCAAAATGTGCAGCTAACAGGCACAACAAACTCACTGTTCTTTATAATTTTGGGCAAATAAAGAAAAAGTTTGTCTGAAAACCTTTTTGTTGTTACGGTTCAGGTTTTGGAATTGACTTGATGTTGCCTCTCAGAATAGTCTTTCGTAACGTCATGAAGTCTCGTTACACATTGATGAATTTTAATTAATTTGAAATGAAAGAATGACAGAGAGATTAAAGTGAAGTTGTGGTAAAAATGGAATCCAAATGGTATCTTCCCAGAGCCGAAAAAAAGAGGATGTTTTGACTGCTATATACATAATATTTATTGCTGTAGTATTAGTACTTGTTTGATGCCCATGATCACAGACAGACTTGTCATATTAGGGAAAATTAAGCCACATTTAGTGTGTTACGTTAAATAATTACAGACCTGGATCCAATGTTTAATGCAATAAAGCTCACTTGCAATACTCTTTTTTAAAATCTGTTTAAATATTTTTACATATGTATGTTGAATGTGTTCACTTAATACACATTTACACTTAAATATTGAAATTGTAATTTTATGTGCGTTCTCTTCACTCGTCAAATTGCTATGACAGCTTTTACACAAGTGGGGCCCATTTTCATTTTCTTGCCTATAGGGCCCCACAACCCTACAGGCTGGTGCTGGCATAATAACATTAAATATATTATTATTTCATAACAAATATATATATATTTTATTTAAATTCATTTTTAAAATATTTAATTATACAATAAAAGGCATATTATATTGTACTTTTTAAAAATAAAACTGACATAATTATAATAAACAGTGTTATACCAAAATATATTATATAACAAATATTTTACAAATACTAATTTGAAGAGAATATAAATAATTGGAGTAATTATAAATGAGTAATTTAGGACACTTTAATATGGATGACAAGGAGTGGCACCTAAAATAAATTATATAAATATAATAACATTAATAATAACAATAATAATAATACATCTGTTGGAATATTAATAAATTATTTAATAAAATATATTTTGTTATATTGTACATTTTTATAGCAAAATTTACATAATAATAACATGCATTCCATTAATACATTTTGTCAAACTAAAGACCTCACAGAGTGGCTCTTTAGTTTGACAACTTTTCAATTACTCAAATACTGGTTCCAGTCATGTCTATAATGGCTCTCGGGTTAAATTTACACACATTAATAAAGCTGTCAAAATGTCCCGTGCTACCTCATTCAATTGACCTTTTCCTATTTACGTCAGAGAGCCGACGCAACAAACACCCGACCACCACGTGCCCTTTCAGTAACCCCGTATGTGTTTTATAACCAGTTTTTGCCTGGCTGTGAGAATAATAAACCGTTGATAAATACTTTCTAGTTTCCCTCAGGACATTTTTTAATGCTCAGAGGTCGTAGAGCCGAGGGATTCATTTGCTCTATTGCACTGACTTGTCTCTCCTCATTAGATGTGTCACCATTGTTTAGCTTATGTGGATGTGTAGAGAAGTTGAAAGTGCTTTTCCTGATACATATCAAACACGCAAGTCCCTGTATAGAAACACAAAGACCAGAACTGCCTCAATATGTGAACATTTCTTAAGAAAATTAACGGTTTTACAATTATTAAAATAATGTGAAACAAAAATTAATTTATAGAGCTGACAATTGAATGATAGTCTTGCATAAGGTCTGTTCCACACTGCATCTTCTATTTCTAGCCAAAATCTGCCAACTTTACATGTCAGTCTGATGCTGTTCCTGTCAAAGCGGCCAATCACAGTTCATTTTGGTCATACGTGGCATTTGTCTGAGCTGTCATGAAGTATATAAAAATAAGGGACTATTCACAATAACAACAAACAACTGTGTGGAAAAATCGTACATGATCGGAGTTACTGAAATTAGCACTTGTGACCATAGAGGATCTCATTGAATTAATTAAGAATTAGTTGGAAATATACAAATATCAGTTTTAAAATATAAAGGTGGCTTTACATTCATTATATTCACTGTTGCACTTAATATTCACAAACCTGAATGTATTTAGAAAACGTGGTAGTTATTTAAGTGACTCACAGGTTTCAAGGTGAATCGTGTGCTCATTAGGGTGATTGTTTTGTGTAAATGTCTAACTTCTGCAACACAGAAATACTTATACAAACAGCATGATCCATTTAGTTTAGTTTATTATAATTTTTATTTATTTTTTTGTCTTTTGGAAAGTCATAGAAACGCTATTGTGAATTTTTTTTCTTTTGCTATTTGGGCAAATGAACACACAAAAAATATATTTGTCGTAGTTTCCGTTCACCACCATACACTCTAAAAAATGCTGGGTTAAATACAACCCAGCGCTGGGTTAAAAAGGGACAAACCCTGCTATTGTCAAAACAACCGCTGGGTCAAAACAACCCAATAGCTGGGTTTGTCCCTTTTTAACCCAGCATTTTTTAGAGTGTAGAAGTTCACTCAACTATAACGACTTGCGCTTTTAGAACTCCAGAAATGTGAAAAGTATCCATTGACTTTCAAAATGACTCCATTTTACGTAAATGACGACTTTGTTAGTTCACCCAAAAATGAAAATTCTGTCATTAATTACTCACCCTCGTGTTGTTCCAAACCCGTAAGACCTTTGTTCATCTTCGGAACACAATTTAAGATATTTTTGATGAAATCTGAGGGCTCTCTGACCCTCCCATAGACAGCAAGGTAACTACCACGTTCAAGGTCCAGAAAAGTACCAAGATATCATATGACCCCTTTAAAACATTAGTTGTGTTATGTCACAGAACGATTAAAAAAAAAAAAAAGCGATTTATATTCTGTGACTTATGACTATGGTAATCAAAACATGGTGTAAACTGCAAGTGAGCAACACAATTTTATATGACACAGCTAGAAAATGTTCTGTTATAATAATTTTAGTGGTCTACACAGCAAACATGCAGCATATTTTCCTTTACTAGTTGAAATCTATGGCTTAAGTTTAATCATTCCACCATTTGTTCTCTGACTGCCTGGCAAGCAGTTTCTTGATTTAGAAACTTCTGATTTCTCCAGGTATGTTAGCCTTGTCTCGCTTCCACAAAGAATTATGCGACATTATTCAAAATGTCTGTTCATCAGAAGAAACTCATTTAGGTTTGGTAAGACATGAACAGTGACAGAATTTCCCATTGGTATTTTATCCATAAGTGCTGTTGTTGATATGCCCTCATCTCTTCAAAATTTCAACATGTAGGAAGCATAATACAAGTTTGTTTTGCTTGGTATGAGAATTTTGATCTCTGCTGCCTTTGCTTCATAATTTATGGTCATAAATTATTACATATTCTGACCAGCAGATCGTTTCAAGTATGCCTCATGTTTGTGAACATAACACGAGGGTGAGTATTTAATGACAGAATTTTCATTAATGTAATTAATGACAGAAATGACAGAATTTTCAAAAAGCCCTCCAAAAATGAATCGGTGACTGGTAAAACATCTACTATATTAGCGATTTAGTATATATTGTTTTCAAAAATGCTATTTTGTCAGAATGTGCAACAGATTTTTAATGGCCATCAATGGATAAACCAAATGGAGTAGTTACAGCATTGACCAGCAGGGGCAAACAGATCCATGTAACTAGTCATGCAAACACATGCCGAGATGTCCACAGCATCCCGATTTTTCCGTGAGGAGGAAGGCTTTTTGATGTCTAGTGCTGCTGAGAGTAAACTAGAGCAAGAGGGAATGCTGGCCGAAGGCTCGTGCACACCTTGACAAAATTTAAGCTGGCAATGGTGTGCGAGGGAAAAATGTGATGATACACAGTGTGCGTCACCGTCACTGTCGTGCTAGACTCCAGGGATATTTATAGCGAGCTGGAAAAAAAAATGGTGTGAGACAAAAAATTCACTGATTCAGTTCTGTTGTTTGTGAGGAACTTCTCAAAGCTACAAACTGAATTTGAATTGCCAGTAGGTACAAGTTCAGACGCGTATAGTTTTTACCCATGTTTGGTTTTCAGATTTTCCTCTACAGTAGTCTGCTTTTGCAGTCATCTATACTATAGATCGGTTCATATTTGTTTTTGTTATGTTCACAAACATGAGGCATACTTGAAATGATCTGCTGGTCAGAATATGTAATAATTTACGACCATAAATTATAATTAATTCTCATAATTCTCTTTATGACCATAAATTATGAAGCAAAGGCAGCAGAGGTCAAAATTCTCATACCAAGCAAAACAAACTTGTATTATGCTTCCTACATGTTGAAATGTTTAAGAGATGAGGGCATATCAACAACAGCACTTATGGATAAAATACCAATGGGAAATTCTGTCACTGTTCATGTCTTACCAAACCTAAATGAGTTTCTTCTGATGAACAGATATTTTGAATAATGTCGCCAAATTTTCTGTGGAAGCGAGACAGGGCTAACATACCTGGAGAAATCAGAAGTTTCTAAATCAAGAAACTGCTTGCCAGACAGTCAGAGAACAAATTGTGGAATGATTAAACTTAAGCCATAGATGCTGCATGTTTGCTGTGTAGACCACTAAAATTATTATAACTGAAAATTTTCTAGTTGTGTCATATAAAATTGTGCTGCTCACTTGCAGTTTACACCATGTTTGGATTACCATATTCATAAGTCACGGAATATAAGTCGCTTTTTTTTTTTTTACTTATATAACACAACTAATGTTAAGCGTGTTTTGCAAGCATTAGATTGCTGCAGAATGAGAGAGGTACAGTACATGGCACGTTTCCCACATGCCACTGGTTTCAGTTTAGTTTTAAATAAATCTGTTAAGGCATGGCGTTCATAATAAATGTTGTTTTTAATGAATGGCACTATAATTTATGTTTGTTTTCTACTTAAATTTTTCATTCCTGTTCTCTCATAAATATAGTTAAATTTAAAGGATTTGTTGTGGAGTCAGGGGAACTAAAATAGATGTTTATGTTGTTTGTAAAAGTTTATTTACCGGTGTTATTTCTGAAAATAATAGTAAAATGTGAGTTATACACTGATGCGACTTAAGATAGATCACCCCAAAATGAAAATTCAGTCATCATTTAATCACCCTCAAGTTGTTCCAAACCTGTATGAATTTCCTTCTTCTATAGTTCTTAAGCCTTGATGAGCATAAAAGTCTTCTTTCAAAAAAAAAAAAACATGAAAAATCTTACAAACCCAAAACTTTATAAGGTACACCATTACAGATGAAAAAAAAAATGTTGATACTTAAGGAAATAAATACCCTGAAACTCAATCAATTATTGGCTTGGGTAATTTTGCAACTAAGGAAAACACCCTACTAACTGCAAAACAATGCCCTGGAAACCACCAATAATGCCTTAGATCTGAGTCAAACACCACTCACATTTTCAGAAGGACTGACTCATATATAATTTTTCATATTCACATAGTGCTGATCATGCCAGCAGATAATGTGATTTACATGGAGCTTACAGGTTCATATGACATTAAGAAATCCCCCTCCTCTAAAAAAGGAGTAGTAGGCATTCAGTTGAAGGTCTGAGCCACAGTAGAACCATTAGACTCTTTTATTATTACCTTTCCTCTTCCATCCTTCCACTGTTACGACCATGAATGGCCAATTGTGCTTTTCACAAATGTCAAACAGCATTATTAGGCAGAACCCTCCTGATGTGAATTCAGATGGGAACATCAGTTCAGAGCTTCAGTCTTTTTCTTAATCACTTATACTAATTACAGATTGCAAATTAAGGGGGGCTGACTCTTCTAGCTGTCATTACTTTCTCTCGCTTAGATGTTCCAAACTTACTTTCTTCTGTGGAACACAGATGGAGATATTTTGTAGAATGCACTAGTCGTTCTTTTCCATTCGATTGGCATTGCAGGGCTTGTTGCTTACTCTTACCAAAGAGCACATGTGCTCCTAACTTAAAAAAAAAAAAAAAAAAAATGTAGAAGTACATAAAAAAATAAATAAATAAATAAAAAAAAAAACTTTAGGGGTGCAATGAAAACTGTAGCTTCTAGCTTCAAAAAGGATGCAAAAGCGTCATAATTTTCTTTATTAAACCACACCATAATAAATATTCTCTAATGAAAATGCCTAATTGCACAGCTATTTTATTTTATAAGCAAACCCAATTACATAACATTTTCACATTTTTGCATAGTTTGACAAAATGACATCTTAATTGTAAACGACGCACAATAAAATACCCAGTTCATGAGTGATAGTTACTTTAAATGAATTTGTCTTGTTTTCTTGATACATCACATCTCATTTAATCTCAAACTCTTGACTGAAACCTTTGTCTCCTTTGTAAACAAGTATATTTAGTTTAGTAAAATTTAATTAGAGAAAAATCGCAGGCCATGAAGCCACAAGAATGTAAATCTATACAAAGAATCTATACAGAAAAAAGGCAGTTGATTAGCATCAAATATTATGAAGGCATGATTAAATGATTAAAAGATTAAAAAGGATTCCAAGTGATCAAGTGATTTAAAGTGTCCTTCATATAACAAAAGGAATCTATTAGTTTAAATTTCTGACATAAAAGGGTCAAAATGAGAAATAAATGATCTCTTTCTGGTGGCCTGCAGTACCTTTTGAAAAGCACCTAATTACTTGGCCATCATCCACACTTGTACAAATACAGTTAGCACTTACATTGACACTTTATGACACAGTCATTAGCAACAGCACAGGCAGCATTTTTCCTGTTTGCTTTAACGAAACAAGGAAGAGGATTTTGTGGGTGTTGATTTTAAGCAGCAGCTTCAGTGTTGCAGAGTTGCTGCAGTGCATGCTGGGAAGAGAATAGTGATCCATATTTTAAAAATGTGCATCCAGTATTCAGTCTGGCATAAAAAATTAAACAGCATGTCCTAAGGGACCCCGGTAATGATGCGAAATATCACCAACCTCTTACGGAGAGTTCACTATAAAAATAGCCTGGAAGTGCGATGCACACCTTCCGATCATGGGTTCAAACAGCCATGGTTGTAAGAATGCTCTCTATTATTATTCATATAATATCAACAACAGTTAATAATGTATGAATCCCCATTAAAACCCCACATGCGGAGGGAATCCATGTATATGAAGACTGCGGTTTAAATTAATGAGGACAACTGATTATTTTGTGCCATTTGCAGTTAAGAACGTGTGCGCACATGCTAACAGCTTCAAAGGAGGAATTATACAATAAATCATTCAGCCCGAAAATATCATTGAATTAAAAAAAAAAAGAGATAAAACATTTGGAGAAATCATTGCAGGAATAAAAAACCCAATCATTTATCCCCAAAATTCAAAATCACCAAATGCTTCATAAAAGAGTATTTGTGCTGCTTTTTAAGCTCGGCGCGTTTTTTGGTATTTTCGCCTAAATTTAACATACTCAAATTCAAATGTTTACCCTGGATACTGCAAGGAAATATGTTCATGCATTCAAGGCTGGAGATATTAAGTCATTCTTGTTAATGTTATTGTGTTGCCGGGGTAACAATCCTCCAAAGACAGGCAGCTTGGCCATTGTCTATTACTATGTGGGAAAAAAAACTGATCGTAATTTGCACTTCCTGTTTGGCTGAATTCCAGGCTTTCAAAGTTGCACAAATGTTGGCTTAATGAATCATTATCATTTGATATTTCTGCAGTGTTTGCTTGCCAGAAATCAAAGCAACAGGCATCTGTAATCACAGATAGACATCTGCCAACTCACTAGAAAATGCCAAACAAAAACTGAGCAACAGTGAGAGAGAAGACCTTCTATACTCCAGAGATCTACTACCATTTATCTATCTGACTATATATCCATTTCCATCTATCTATCTGAATATATATCCATTTCCATCTGTCCAGCTAAATATATATAATCTCCATCTATCTATCTGAATATTATATATATATATATATATATATATATCAATCTTCTATCCATGTGGATTTATATCCATCTCTATCTATCTAGCTGAATATATACCCATCTCCATCTGAATGTATATCCATCTCCATTTATCTAGCTAAATATATATCTATCCATCTGATTATATGTCCATTTGCATCTATCTAAATATATATCCATCTCTATCTGTCTAGCTAAATATATATATCCATCTCCATCAATCTAGCTAAATATATACCCACCTTCACTTCCTGTTTGTTGCTGCCGTGTGTTTTGAGTTTGAGCTCCGT
>NW_015548254.1:1422867-1429037 GCF_001515605.1 Sinocyclocheilus anshuiensis
AACACCTGAGAAGAGATGATGCCAACCCCTCAGAGGACCTCAGATGATGCCAACCCTGAAACAACATACAGAACTACCGCATTTTGCTATAAGTTTGATTGCATCATATAATAATTGCTGTTAATAGTGTTCATCGTCTGTTTTATTACGTCTTAAATTGATTTTTCCGTACATTTGCTGTAAAGTTGCTTTGCAATGATTTGTATCGTGAAAAGCGCTGTACAAATAAACTTGACTTGACTTAAACTTGACTTCATCTGTCTAGCTGAATATACTGTATATCTATCTCCATCTATTTCTCTGAAAATATACCAACAATCTATCCATCTGAATATATATCCATCTCCATCTGTACAGCTGAATATATATCATCTCCATCTGTACAGCTGAATATATATCCATCTCCATCTGTACAGCTGAATATATATCCATCTCCATCTATCTGTCTGAATATATATCCATCTCCATCTGTACAGCTGAATATATATCCTCTCCATCTATCTGTCTGAATATATATCCATCTCCATCTATCCATCTGAATATATATCCATCTCCATCTGTACAGCTGAATATATATCCATCTCCATCTGTACAGCTGAATATACAGTATATCATCTCCATCTATCTGTCTGAATATATATCCATGTCCATCTGTACAGCTGAATATACAGTATATCATATCCATCTATCTGTCTGAATATATATCCATCTCCATCTGTACAGCTGAATATATATCATCTCCATCTATCTGTCTGAATATGTATACATCTCCATCTGTCTATCTGAATTTATATATCCATCTCCATCAGTCTAGCTGAATACATCCATCTCTACCTATCTATCTGAATATACAGTATATCCATCTGAATATATAATCTATCTATCTATAATACCAAAATTTTATATCAGGAAACACAGCTATGAAGTTTCATCCTGCAAAACTTTGTTCAGCTTCAGTTATATCAGGGTTAGTATTTTTCTCTAATAGCTCTGTTCACCCACATCTCTCATGTCACCGAGTAAAAGACTGTAATGAGAGGTTGTAAGCACACGCAGTACAGCATTTGCACATATGTGGCCTGTCAGCTTACAAAGATTTCTAAGAAAATGCTGCTGTGTGCTGTTGACATGGAACATTTTTCATGGCCTTCTGAGCGAATGCACTGTGTCTGATTTGTAAACATGGAACTACATGCATTGATTCAGGATTGTATTTGATTTAGTATCAGAGGTGTTGTATGCTACTTTTCAACTACTGATCCAAAATTTACATATACATTTTCACTCATCACAATGTACAATGCCAAAGTTTGCATAACCTGCTGTGTGGGTGGCCTTTACAGTAAGGTTCTCTAGTGTGCTTTTGAGTGACAGCTCCTGTACCGGGAAGTAAGTGAAACACCTAAGTGAAAAGATACTTTATTGTCTAGACTGTAAGAGAACAGGTAGGTATTCTCCAAACCATTCTCATGCCCCACACCCCACTCTCCAGGTTTATTGAGCTCCAGACCTCCTCTGATTTCAACATCTGTAATATGTCTGAAAGTGATGAATGGCAGCAGGGCCAAAATGCTCACTCCATGGGGCAGATGGCTTATCCGGCAACCCCTCGTTTCCTAATAAATCAATCCTGAAGGTTTCCATTCCGCAAAACGTTAGCAAGAGATGTCCGAGTCAAAGAGAAAAAACAGTTAGGGATACAAAGCTCAAAATGAACCCCATGTGATTTCCTTTCTAAGTCAGAAATTACATCTCGCTATAATGATTGGAGAGGAAATAGTTTTCAGATATCAAATCTCGAGTATTTAAAACACGACAACACACCACCCCAATAAAAAAGAGACAACTTGCAACTGTACCACAACCCAGATACAAAAGTTTTATTTCAATATCATGCAATATATATTTCAATATAGTCCTCATCTCTTTGGAATCACTTGATGCAAACGCATTATACTTCCACATATTTCGACATCATGACTAGTCTGCCGGTAGTTAGAATTCAGAAGTTATTTTTAGCGGTTACCCTCATTATGCCACGGTCAAAGTGATGCTTTGAGTTTGCAAAATTATGGAGTATTAAATCCTGTCTTCACTGTTTTGAGAAATCTGTGTCTCTGTCTTGTGATGAATTATTCATGCAATGCTGAATAAGGCCTTTGAAACAGTCTCCACTGACATGAGCCATGATATTTTTAATAGCTGGAGAGTAAGCCTTCTCGCTGCAGAAGTGAAATGTTTCTCTTGAAAATATTTTTTGGACGAACCCGCAACATTCCCACTTATCAGATATTTTGCATTTTGACTGTGTGATGACACCACCAAACAAGTGCTAAGTGAAATGAGAAAAGACTCAAGTGTGTCACAGGCTTTTTCCCAAGATGTCAGGTGTCTCTTCACAGTTGGAAACTGCCAAGTCTGCATGTCTAAATGACCGAATCGGCAGGATTACATAATTTCTCCTTTTTTTTTCCTTTTTTTTTTTTTTTACAGTTTCAAGTCGAAAATGCCACATTTTCAGAGGGAAATTGAGTTTCTTATTTATATTCTGTTTAATTTCAGTGGATGCTGCTCTGCCTTTTGTCTCCAATGTTCCTTTTAATGTTGCTCAGGAGAAACAAATGATGTTTACTATACAGTGCTGACTGAGCTACAAAATTAATTTGATATAGAAAGAATTAGATGAAAATGTTTAAACTTTTTAAGGTTAGGTAAAACTACAGCGATTCCAACTAATCACGATCTTCATTTATACAATCCTTTATATCAGTTCTTAAATTTTCAAGATCAGTCTTTTACTCATTGCCAGTATTTCCTCGCTGCTGAATCTAGCAAAAAAGTCATGTTTTAGTTTAGTTTGCAGTCTGAATTGAATGTGGTGAGAGAAAAATGATGACATGAAATTAACTGGTTATTTTTTGTGAATTAACAACATACCGTACCTTCTAATGAATCATTCAAAAAGACACATAAACTTCAGTATTTAACATCTTAATCCACAACAAATGATTCTTTTGAACAGTGTTAATTTTGACAGCAAATTTTGATTTAGTTTTAGTCATAGTCTTTTGACTAAAATGCCATTTAGTTTTAGTCATATTTTAGTCATCTCAATTGTTTTTGCCACGCTCGATACCACCCCTGGGATTCATCGGTGGCATTCTATTGCCGGTTCGCCGCCTCTCTTCCCCGCGGTCTCGACCGCGGCTGGTCTAACCTCCGCGCTGACCTGAACTGACTTTTTGCTGGGGTTTTGCCATCCGGCTGATTTATTGACTTTTTGTTATCCCAGTTTCAATAAACTTGGAATTTGTTTTCACCTGCAGTTGGATCCCGGTCTCGTTTCTGACACTGGGTTAAAAAGGGACAAACCCAGCTATTGGGTTGTTTTGACCCAGCGGTTGGGTTCCAAACAGTGCATGATTTTCTGTCTTTCTTTTGTTGCTTGATTAACATCAATGACTGCTGTCCCTTTAAAACCGAATGCACGGATGCAATGTATTGCTACACATTCTCCCTACTGTTTACGTTCACTTAAGACGTAATCAACTGTGTTTACATTAATACTCATCAAAACGGACAATTCGACATCATTTTGTGAGTAATTCTCCGTTCATTGACGCGAAAGAGTACTCGCGCGCTATGAGACGCACTTCCTGTATGTGTATGCAGTGTCCAAAAGGGTCTGGCTGCAGCTTGGCACTTGCACTCTCAGACGTGCATTCTCAGGCTTGCACTCTCAGACACATGCGCTTCCGCTAGCTACGTCACTTGCAGTCTTTTATTTGTTTTTATTTTGTTCTATTTATTGATTACTTTTTGTTTGAATCGCTCAACGTTTTTTCTACCCTCTGAACCACGCAGCAGATTCGTTCTGAATGAATCTCTTCCCAAATCGTCCCTCCCTAACATTTTCGTCTCGTTTTTATTCATTGACGAAAATGTCAATAGATTTACGTCATAGTTTTTGTCATTCAAAAATAGTTTTAGTTCGTTATCGTCTCATTGTCGTCGGTGAAAAAAATGTAGTTGACAAAAATTATGACGAAAATTATTCATCAACTAAATTAACACACACATTAACACATTAGCTTTTGAACCAGTCTTTCGAGTGAATCAGTAACATAGTGCAATCAAGGTAGTCCAATTCACGAACAAGTAACTCTTTTGAACCGGTTCAAAAGTAACCAGTGTAGTCCGATTCATGAACAAATGACTCTTATGAGCTGGTCCTTCTAATAAATCATTAAAACACACACACAAATCATACAGAACAATCAGTGCAGTCTGATTTATGAACCAATGACTCTTATGGACCGATCCTTCTAATGAATCTTTCAAAACGACCCACAAACCGAGGAGTTACAGTTTGAATCAGCCTGAAGGATCATCACTGAAGCTTTTCTGTTATTAGAGTTTACAGAGATGTTTTTGGCTCTGTTGTATTTTGCAAATAGCAACTGAACTGCATTTCTGTCCGGACCACTTTCGTCAAAGGTGATTGACAATTAGCATACAGTTTGTATTGGCAGTTCTGTTCTGGGCAAGAACTCCCTGCGCATCCATGGTGCCTAGCATGGATAAGAGCAGGGAGAGCAGCACATTTTAGAAATTAGTCTGATTCAAAGGGGAATCAGAAGGCACAGAATCATGATTCTCAAAATCAGAATCATGACTGGATGAGAGGAGGAGCTGGGGATGGAGGAGGGTAATTAGGTATTGAGCCAACGCGAAAGCTGCTAATAATACTAAAGGACCTTATGGATGCTGTAGTAGGTGTCGTATCCCTATAAGTAGATGAGGATTAGCTGAGAGTCAGCTGATGCAAGCTTGACTAACGTGACCTGTCAGAACTAATGCTACGCTTGATATTTGGATCCTGTTGTTAAATGTTAAAATTGTACCAAAAAAGTATCAAGTTAGAAGGTTCCCTGTAAAATTGGCTAAGAATTGCTTCATATAGGCAACATGAATATTATAACTGAAATAAACCCAAATTAGCTAGAATATAATCAAAACAAACTAAAATATAAATCAAAAGACATTAAGATGATATCATTTGTAATTTCCTGTGCTACATTATTCGTTTTTCCGCATCAGCCTCTGCTACAATGCACTAAACAAAAAGCACGTACTGTAGCACTACAGATGATCCATATCCAGAACATAGACCGCCTCAGTTTAGCTGGGGTGCAGAACAAAGCTATACATCCATGCTCCCAATCTAGTGCCAGAGTGATTTATTGCAATGTCTATTTTTGAATAATGTCTTCTGACATCTGCTCCAGTCCTGCCATTTAAATGGCGGTATGGATCTGTCCCGCTATGTGATTAATTATGAGAAAGCCATGTGTTAACACTGACAGGCAGCTCTGAGGAGAGCTTAATTCATACAGACAAGACGTATCTATAGTGAGATACTAACCCCAACCCACCCCCACCTCAAACCCTCACAGACACACTCGACAAATATGAACCAAGCGATGGGGGTGAGACTATAGCTCATAGACATTTTAATTAGTGCTGCTTGCTGAGGCAAGCATCACTATTACTACTGCTTATATTTAGAGCAGTTGAATTAACCTCTATGGCTGAATATTAAACTTCAACGCATTAACGCATTCTTCTTTGCCTGTGCTACTGACATGAATGACACATCAAACTGTGAAGACTGTTGAGAAGTGTGCTACTACATTCAAAATGTTAGAAAATATTATATAAAATATATATAATAATAAATATTATTTATATATATATACACACACAGTGTTGGGAAGGTTACTTTGGAAATGTAATAGGTTACAGATTACAAGTTACCCTACTTAAAATGTAATAAGTAGTGTAACTTTTCAATTACTTTATTAAAGTAATGTAACTGATTACATTTGATTAATTTTTGATTACTTTTCTAAATTTCTAATGTTTTCAACTGTTTATTATTTTTAAACATGTAAACCAGGCAGGGTAAACCTTACAGTAGTACTCAAGATGATGTCATATTGTTCAGGCCCCATCCACAACCGCTGATGTACTGTCCAGTATTAGCTGTAGCGACAATGTCTTGCAATGCAGGTGTTTTGTAGTTTTGTGATGTAGCAGAACATAAGAATCTTAATTTTCTCCCGACATCAGAGCCACTTAGGACGCATCAATTTTGTTTTTAATGGTAA
>NW_015548254.1:1429570-1432031 GCF_001515605.1 Sinocyclocheilus anshuiensis
GCGCTGCGCTCACAAACGCTGCTCAGGCATTACAGGCAAGATGAAATGAAAATGACATCCATAATTTTCTGAAGACAGTCGGTTTCCTTCAGAAATGCAGTGATATAAAAACACCCGCACCGGGTTTCGACTTTTAAACACGGTTTCGACACGTGCAGTGCTCATGTTTATTGATGCAGTCAGTTTTGATATTGTGGCGGGCCGCCACAAATAAATGAAACACTGATCTAAATATTAAAAATTAAAATGAAACTTACCTGCTTGAACTCTTTTATTTGATATGGGTGTCTTTAAAGTGTTTTGTTAGTTTGCGTAACGTTTTCATTTTTTTAGTACCGACTTGGTACCGGGTCTTTTGACAACACATATATATATATATATATATATAATGGCAGCAAGTTAATGCTTGTGAGTTACATTTACATTTACATTTACATTTAGTCATTTAGCAGACGCTTTTATCCAAAGCGACTTACAATTTTCTGTGAAAGAAACAATGATATCTGGTTGAAAACAACTCTTTCGAGGGTTTTCGCTATGAATGGAAGGAGAGAGACCGGTCTGTAGCTATCTGTAAGTGAAGTGTTTAATGTAGGTTTTTTGAGCAGTGGGGTTATCCGAGCCTGCTTGAATGCAGTGGGGAAGGTGCCTGTGAGCAGAGATGTATTGATGATGTGTGTGAGTGCTGGTAAAAGTGTAGGAGAGATTGCTTGGAGGAGGTGTGAGGGGATTGGGTCTAGAGGGCATGTTGTAGGATGGCTGGAGAGCAGAAGTTTTGATAGTTCTGCCTCAGTGAGGGGACAGAAGGAGAAGATGGGAGTTTTTGCAGTGGGTGTGGTTGAGTCATTAATTCAACCTATTCATTCAAACAGCTGATTTTTTCATGAATGAAGCAAATCATTGCCTTTAATAAAGGCTCACTGAATCACTGAATCAAAAATGCCGAATCATTCCGTAACAAAACACCGCTGTGTGTTGTTCAGAGATACGCGACTGTTCTGCTTTGGCTTTGCTTGGAACTATTTTCGTCAGTTAATGTTGTCTAAAATGTAAGTCACTTAATATCAATTTTTTTTTTTTTTTTACTGAATTGTTGTAGGCCTATAAAATCATTTTTACATTTGCAGACATGCTGATACTCGGGAAACAGCCCTCTTGGTCATGTGGTGTTGCTTATCATAGGTTATAAATATAATAACAACATTTAGAATTTTCACCACAGTATGCCTGTGTTTCTTTGTGTGTGCTAGTTGCGCACATTTGTTTTGATTTCTCCACGAGTCTCTCTCACACACACAGACAGGCTGCGTGAGCCTCAAGTGGCGCGACCTTGATACTGTCAATACATTATCCGTTATCAGTTGCCATTTACACTGAATGTAATAACATCAGAATCATTCTCGCCAAAGTTTTGGTGCTTGCCTAGATATATTTTGTTATTAATGTTTTAATCAGGCTATTTGTGCAGTCAGACAAGTAAAAATGTATTTAACTTGCTCCTTCAAAAAAAATCCACTTTTGCGGGACAAGCATTAATGTCGAACCCTGATTTATCCCATCCAAGTGCACAGACAGACAGACAGACAGACAGACACACAGCCTCACCTCTTTGGAATCACTTTAAGCAAACATGATATTTCCTCTATAGAGTTGCAAGATTTCTGATTCCCAGAAAGGACATCCTAACGTTCTCTGTTTGTTAGCTAGGAATTTTTATTTATTTATTTATTTTTTAAATAGAACAGTCCCATAAAAATTTGTTAAATTTAGTTTTGATGTACTCTGCTTGACTGAAACCTGGCTAAAACCAAATTATTATATTGGTCTAAATGAGTCTACTCCACCAAGCTACTGTTATAAGAATGAGCCCTGTCAGACTGGTCGTGGCGGCGGTGTTGCAACTACGCTAGATTTAATTATA
Organism: Sinocyclocheilus anshuiensis; assembly: GCF_001515605.1. Taxonomy (NCBI): domain Eukaryota; kingdom Metazoa; phylum Chordata; class Actinopteri; order Cypriniformes; family Cyprinidae; genus Sinocyclocheilus; species Sinocyclocheilus anshuiensis. Next base: position 1,431,492 of record NW_015548254.1, read on the forward strand.
TTGCATGGAATTGATCTTACTGATATATTATAATAATATAATAATGATGATATGTTATAGATATCGTATCTCAAAGTGATGATGTTACTGACCATTTCCTTGTATCGTGCATGTTGCATATTACTGATATTAACTATATGACGATATGGCTTATCGTCCGGGCAGAACTATTGTTCCAGCCACCAAAGACAGATTCACAAATCACCTGCCTGATTTATCTCAACTGCTCTGTGTACCCATAAATACACATAAACTAGACGAAATGACTAGCAACATGGGCACTATCTTCTCTAATACATTAGAAGCTGTTATCCACATCAAATTGAAAAAGGTTAGAGAAAAACGTACTGCGTCATGGTACAACAGTAATACCAATTTTCTCAAGAAAAAAACTCATAGTCTTGAGCGCAAATTGAGAAAAACTAATGTGGAAGTTTTTAGAATTGCGTGGAAAAACAGTATGTCCAGCTATAGACAGGCTCTAAAAGCTGCCAGGGCCGAGCATATCCACAAACTCATAGAAAATAACCAAAACAATCC
>NW_015548254.1:1432226-1436741 GCF_001515605.1 Sinocyclocheilus anshuiensis
CACCCGATCTAAATATTCCCTCACAGTTTAATAGTAATGACTTTATGAATTTCTTCACTGATAAAATAGACAACATCAGAAATACAATAACAAATGTAGATTCTACAGCATATAATACTTCAGCTTCATTTATCGCACCAAGAGATAAACCGCAGTGCTTTACAACTATAGGACAGGAAGAGCTAAATAAACTTATCACTGCATCTAAACCAACAACATGCCTGTTAGATCCTGTACCCACTAAATTACTAAAAGAGTTGTTAGCTGTAGCAGAAGAACCACTTCTCAATATTATTGACTCGTCGTTGTCTTTAGGTCACGTCCCAAAACCATTCAAGCTGGCGGATATTAAGCCTCTTATTAAGAAACCACAACTAGATCCTAATGAACTGGCAAATTACAGACCTATTTCAAATCTTCCTTTTATGTCTAAAATTTTAGAAAAAGTAGCAGTGTCTGCTCAATTGTGCTCCTTCCTGCAAACAAAAATGATCTCTATGAAGAATTTCATAGTCAGGTTTCAGGGCCCACCATAGCACAGAAACTGCACTTGTTAAAATTACAAATGACTTGCTTCTTGCGTCAGACCAAGGCTGTATCTCATTGCTAGTTTTACTTGATCGTAGTGCTGTGTTCCACACTATAGATCATGACATACTCATAGATCGATTACAAAACTATACAGGTATTCAAGGGCAGGCTTTAAGATGGTTTAGATATGCACATTATTATTCTTTAGTTTGGGTTAAACAAACAAATGTTGCTTGTTGGAACAGCAGCTATGCTAATTATGTCTCTATTTCTTTCTCTGTTTTGTCATGGGATTGACATCCCGTGGTAACTAGGATTTAAACAAGCTTCAGTCTGGATCCAGAACACCTGAGATGAGATGATGCCAACCCCTCAGAGGACCTCAGATGATGCCAACCCTGAAACAACATACAGAACTACCAAATTTTGCTATAAGTTTGATTGCATCATATAATAACTGCTGTTAATAGTGTTCATTGTCTATTTGATTACGTCTTTAATTGATTTTTTCGTACATTTCTGCCATATGTGCATTAACTGACAGTCACCACTGATAAGCTACCACTAAATATTGTAGAAACTTAATTTGCTGTAAAGTTGCTTTGCAATGATTTGTATTAACTGACAGTCACCACTGATAAGCTACTACTAAATATATTGTAGAAACTTAATTTGCTGTAAAGTTGCTTTGCAACGATTTGTATCGTGAAAAGCGCTATACAAATAAACTTGAATTGAATTGTATTGAATAAATTTGTACTCTGAAAACTGTTGCTAAATGTACAGTATTAGTGAATGAATCTCAATGCTTTTTTTTTTTTAATGGATTCAAAAGACTCTAGTCACTGGAATCAATTAAAATCCCCACCACTGGCAAAAAACACCATAGCAACCACCCAGAACACCTTAGCAACTGCATAGTAAAATCTTAGCAACCACCCTCAACACACTAACATTGTGACAGTCAGTTTTACATATATATGCAGCACTTACATAACACCTTTTGGGAGCAAAAAAAAAAACAATCTGCACCTGAGCATCCATTAGCAAATTTTAAATCTGAGGGTCTTTTGACAGCTGAGCAAAAAACCGTTGGCTCCAAAAAAAACAACAAAGCAAAACAAAAATGTCAAACAAGACAAAAACAAACAAAACACACACACACACACACACACACACATGCCAGGGGCAAAATGCCATTGACTCTAAAAACACAAAACAAACAATCAAAGTAGAACACACACAAAAACCAACAAAAAACAAACAGCAAATCTTAAAAAACGAAATAATACCACACAACAAAACAAACACAAACAAATAAGTGAAATGAAACAAAAACAAAACATCCAAACAAAAATGCAACAAAACAAAAAAACAACCCGGAACTGAGCACCCAAACAAATAAATGAAATAAAACAGAAACAAAACACACACACACACACACACACACACACGCACACAAAACAAAATTCGAACTGAACGTCCATGAGTAATTTATGGCAAAATTCAAACCCAAGAGTCCTTTGCCAGCTGAGCCAAATGCCAATTAGATTAATTTGAAAGCTAATGGATAACTTTCTACATAAATATTCTTTGATTGAAAGTATCAAAACCCAGAATATATATAAAATAAATATATATATATATATAGATATAGATAGATAGATAGATAGATAGATATATATATATATATAGATAGATATATACACACACATAAACTCACAAACAGTCTCATAGCAACATACTGCCATGGTTTGTAGCAAACATGAAGACAAAGATGATGATGATGATGATGATGATGAAAGATCAAAAGTTATTTAATACAGCTCTCAGGTAACTGAAACACAGTATACATTTCAACAAAGCGTAAACGAGGTAGGACAAACTGAACTGAAATGCAGAGAACTTAAATACTGGTGATGATGAGGTGCGTACAGCTGAAATTACGAATCAATTAACAACCATGACAACCAAGGAAAATGGTGTAAAGAATGAAAACACAGTCCAAACAGAGTGTGAGTGTGACACACACATGTTTCCTTTTATAAAAAAATCCAGACTGCCAGAGAAAGTCTAAGGGTCAAGAACATGGCTGATGAAAAGCTTAAACAAGTCTGACAGTATACAATCTTTCATGTCTTCAATGCCACATTTACAATAATCATCTAAAACAAGTCTTTGAAGTAGCCTCAAATGCGTTTGATATGAGCAACCTCCATTATTTAAAGGCTTGTTAAATTTGGCTTTCTCCGAAAACATGCTGAACGACACAGCAGCAGTGTAATCTGAATGTAAAAAGCTCTGGCGGAGGACTAAAACTTGTTTATTTATGAAAAAGACATCTCTCTGAGTGGGAAACATGCTCTCAGATGACAACCTATTCTGCACTTATTTTAATGAGACTCCCAAGTCAAGACATCTTCTTTTATTCAGCGTTGAGGAAATGAAGGAAACGAGTTGGAATATGAATGGTAACTGTCGTCAATATTGAGTCGTCTTACTCTCTCTGATCCCCTTATTAAGAGCACAATTACCAGACACTCACTGAACTCGGATGAATAAGAATGCGTCATTGTTTTTTTCCTCTGAAAACGAGTGTAATCTCTTCAAAAGCACCGCACATCATTAGCTTCTGCTCCAGTGACAATGTGTGTTTTGTACAGACAGCGGATTTTGTTTCACTGAAACGACTGTTTTAAGCCCAAGGGACAGCTCTTACTTGGGGTTAATTGTTTTATTTTTTAGTTTCTTTTTCAGTGTATATATGTATAACACACAAAATCATCAGTTATTCTCTTTACTAACACATTTATCCCACCCTCAGGCAACTCAGTGCAAGCATGCTAAATTCTAGTATACTAAATCACTGGCACATGACCTGCAACATTTCCTGGACGTCAGCCATTGACAACAAGCTGGAATGGAAGCGATAATGGCATTGCATTGTGGGAAGCAGTACCTGAGCTAGTGAGTTTTGGTTGTTGCAAAGAGGAAGTTATTGCATATAGTATATCATCAGGAGGAAATACCCTTCATACAGGCTATGCAAAAATACATATTTCAATGGTGCCTTTGCCATTGACATTATATTATTACTTACTACTCCTAAAAAAACATAGTCAATGTGGAAAACGAATCTAAAATAAATAAATAATAAATAAATGTTATTACAAAAATTAAAAACAAAAAACCTTATGATAGATAGATAGATAGATAGATAGATTATTACAGTATGCATGTTTACAGGTTGTTCTAGTCACAATTCTTTCAGCATTTTAAAAACCCTTTTTGGAAACTTGATTCATAATTAAAACCAACCATATTTTGTAAAAAAAAAATAAAAATAAAAAAAAAGCTCATTTGCAAATCAAAAAATTTAATTACTTTCAAAGAGGCTTTGAATAGAGCATTCCTTTTTCTGTGAAGACACTCTGTTTGGTCCTGATAGGAGCAGAGCTTAATTTGAAACTAAAACACTTTGATCTCTGATGCATGCTCAGTCGGCATAAGCTTTCGTCCAGAAAATGACTTAGTTTCTCTTTATGAAAGAAATTAGATAGTATTTTACAAATGACAACAGTGATAACCAGTGATTAGCTGATTTTATTTAGTATTAATCTCAATAAATCCAGGCAGTGATAAATACAGTACCAGCCCTTGAGGAATAATTAACAAAAAGTAGCAACAACTGCTTTAAAGAAGTAGTTCACCCAAAACCGAGTCCTCTATCCATAATATTGCTTTCTCCAGTGAAAGTCGTCTCATCTGAATCAGGAGAGAAATATGCACAGATTAGGTTTACAAGCAAAAACAGTCTAAAACACTTTTTAAACAAACATGTCGGTGGATTTAAAGTTAAAACACCTTAATGATGGATTTGTTTATTACAAACACACAGCTTTTCACATCACAATACATTAACTGATGGACTGGAGTGGATTACTTGTGGATTATTGTGATGTTTTTATCAGCTGTTTAGAATCT
>NW_015548254.1:1437193-1444621 GCF_001515605.1 Sinocyclocheilus anshuiensis
TTTCTTCCTTATCACTCTGTATTTACAGGATTTCACTGTCCACTCTGTTCAAATGTGATTGAATGGCTACACATAGATGTGTGCACACACACTGTCAGAGCTTTGTGAGATCACTACCATCCTGCTTTTGTGGGGGTGTTAAATGTTTATTTATTTATTTTTGTTTTGTTTTTCCCCATAGGTTTTTAACATTCTAAAAGCTCTTTATTCCAAAGATACTACAAGCTAGTCACTGTATTCAGTAGGTGTAATGTATTCTAAGTTGCTTCAGAAGTATTGCAAGTATTACGTACAACAATAAAACAGTGCATTGAAATAAACAAGGAAATTTACTTTTGCTACTTAAGTACTTTTAAAAGCAAGTACTTCTGTACTTTTACTTAAGTAAAAATCTGTCTTTACAACTTTTACTTGTACAATGGAGTAATATTTGACCAGCAGTATTTATACTTTCACTCAAGTAATGGAATTGAGTATTTTGTCCGCATCTGTACATTTCTCCAAAGCTGTTCTGATGAAGAAACAAACACATCCACATCTTGAATGGCCTGAGGGTGATTATCTATAGATAGATAGATAGATAGATAGATAGATAGATAGACTTTTACAGTATAGATAGAATAACATCTTGGATAGCCTGAGTACTTTTTCAACAAACTTTCATTTTTGGGTGAACTATTCCTTTCCTATATTTTTACAGTAGAGTTACAGCAGCTTGGCAGTTTTCAAAACAGACTTTTCCACAACAAGCCTTTTTTTCTGTGTAGTTTCCACTGCACATGCTCACATAATCTAGTCTGCAACACCTATTACACATATCTGTCCAATGATGTATAATGCTTAAAGCCCAATTTACCTCATTTTTCAAGGACAGAAGAAAGCAAAGCGATGTCATTAGATCGGGTACAGTGCTCTTGAATTATTGCTTGGCTTTATCCGTTTTCTGTGATGTACTGAAGCACCGGCAGAGTACAAAAGCTCTTACACGGTTAAGTTAGAGAATAATTTGGCTGGAACTAATTTATTTATTGAAACGACAGAATGATATAGCACCGCTCCAGTGGAAGGGGGAATGAGGCAGGTTCGGATCAGGCAACTGGAACGTTCAAGAAATGATGGTGAGGAACGAGAGATTGGGAAAAACAACCTCCACTGACACCCACGTCTCAAAACAATTGACTGTGCAGCTGAGTTATTAACAGGTAATATTTTGGTAAGTGCTGGTGTGTTCACATCATGTCAGAATTACCATAATTATGAGTTTCAAACTAGTTAAGTCTTTGTCAAACTTGTAATTATACGGTGCGAACTTACGGATCTGATGAAAGTGCTGGCTTTTCTAACTTGACCATTAAGAAAAAAAAAGGCAGCAGCTTCAAATGTTAAAAGTAGTTGAATACCTCCATAGATGTATAGAAAACATTAATGCAAAATAATGCAAAAATTACTTGCTACATTTTTTTATTTGACTTTTTATAGTAAAAATATCTAAACCTCTTTAAAAACCATTTGAATTTACCTGAGAAGCAACAATGCATGAGATATTGTAGAAAAAAATAAAATAAAAAAGCTATTTTTTTTGTATTCTAAATATAAGTGAATATGCTTACTTTAAATATAACTTGTTTATAAAACCTGTTTAAAAGTGAGAAAAGTAGACAAAATTGTAATGTGGGGTTTGGTGTTTGGGTTTTGTTTCATGTTCATGTTTTCATGTCTTTTATTTTGTAATTGTTTCATGCTCTCAGTGTCATGCTTCCCTTGCCCTCATGTATCTCTGCCTTGTGCATGTGTCATGTTCTGATTGGTTGTCCTAGTCATGTGTCTTGTTTCCCATTGGTTTGTTCTTGTCTTGTGACCCTCTTCTTTGCTATAAGTAGCCATCATGTTGCCATTATCACTCGTCGTGTATTGAAGTTGTAACCCGCTGTCGGTGAGTCTAGTCTGTTTGTGCCTCGTCTAGTCTGTTTGTGCCTCGTCAAGTCTGTTCATGCCTCGTCAAGTCAAGTCAAGTCTGTGTCTCTAGTCTTCATCTGTTTGGATTATGTTTGGATGTTTGGATCACCTGTAAATAAAACTGCACTTGGGTTCTCACTACGCTCACCTTCAGTGGACTGATTCGTTACAATGTGTTTTTGGTGTTCTTTGTTGGTGTGTATATGTGTGTAAGATGGTCTGTTTTTGTTCTTAGGGTGACTTTTTGACATTCTGTCAAGGGTCTAGAAATGAAAAATAGCCTTTTTGGCTAATTCTGGCACATTTACCATGTTTATTAATGTGTATTGCCCCTGTAAACAAATAAACTAAACAAAATATACAAAAGACTTTTGCATCAATAAACTCCTAATGTGCTGCTTATTAATAGTGTAGGGTTAGACTGATTCGTTACAAAAATACACTCAAAATAGTCAAAAAAACTGTCAAAATTTTCTAACTGGAAATTAGACAAAAATACTTGGCAGTGTATTTGGCAGCACATTTACTGTAGCTTTAAGTGTTGTCACAGAAACAAAAAAACAAAACAAAATTACAAACTATTTTATGGTTTATTTTTATTTATTTATTATTTATTTTCAATTATTATTGTTTACTTGTTTTCCAGAAAAAAAAAATATATAATGATCCTTAAAACCACTAGAATTTACCTGAGAAGCAATGATGCATGAGATATTATAACAAAAAATATATTTTTATTTTTAATTTGAATATTCGATATTATAATTTTGAATGCATTAAAGTAATAATTTAACCTTATTTCATTATTTTATAAATAAATATGACATGTAGGCTATGTGTAGATTCAAAAGAACCTAAAAATGGGTTGCTGACCAAATTGGTTCGTTACACTATTCATAATTGATTTTGTTAAGACTATTAAGGATTACTACTATCTATTCCCTGCGTTTCCCAAGAAATGGTCAATTAACCTCATTTTGAGGGTCATTAAATCCTGTTAAATAGATTATATGCTGTTGAAAATCGGCTGGGTGACGGTGAATCAGCGGAAAAGGATTATCCCAGTTCATTCCATTAGTAAAATAATAATGTTTTCAAACAGACATAATCCAAGGCTTCAAACTCATACCATGCATATCACTGGTGTGAATGAGTGAGGACAGTAATACAGAAAATGTCTTCCATTACACTGTACTATATCAATAAACGCTCTTTTTGAGTGACTGCAATACTTCGGCACTGCAGATCCAATACATGGAGCGCATCTTTAATGAGCCTGACCTTTAAAGACAGGCAAGGAAGAGCAGACCTCGACAGGGTGCATATAAATAGCTCTAGCACCTCTCTTTTTCTCTCTCTCTTGGTCCAATATTCCTCCATTTTAAAACATCCAAGGTATGTCAACTGCTGTAAAAGACTTTTTGCAACATTGAACTGTGAGTCACCGTCTCCGACACATCTGTAATTTTTCTGACACAATGACAACACACCATCGAGCTGCGCGGAGCACCCGGGGACGGCACCCTCCCAGGAGTTCACGGCCTGCTTTTAGCAGCTCCTGCGCAGGACACTGAGATGAGTCTGTCATGGAGTTGCCTGATAATCTATGGCAAGTGATTCTTTGCCCTAAAAGGAGTAAAAGTCAATTCTCCTAGCACAGCAAGAGAAAATAACATGTTTTTGTAAGCATCTCTGTTTGCTTCATAACATTGTATTTGGACCTGTACTATCAACATCTCACAGGGACTGCAATGGTTCTTTAATGGTTTCTTTAATGATTCTTTAATTCTTTAATGGATTTTTTAAAGGTTTCATTAATCAATTGAAAAAACGCACCAATCCCCGTCACATAATAGTACATTTTCAAGTTCAGAATATAAGTCTTGTCATGTCATGTCAGGTTTAATGTCAATGATGCAAGTGATGCTGGATGCATGAATGAATTATTCTTTTGAGTCAAATCTTTTCAATGAATTCACAAAACCAGTCTAAACGAATTGGACTGAATCACTCAAAGCTGTTCCTCAGTGACTTACTGAATCAAGGACCATAAACAACAAAACAAAACAAAACAAAACAAAAAACAAAAACACAATGCTGATATATTTTTAACCTTTTGTTGTTTTAATGAGCTGAATCACGGCTGCAACAAACTGAAAAAAAAAATGTTTAGTTTAAATGCTATTTACGTTTAGAATTTTAGAATTTTTGAATTTTATAAGCCGAGTCATGACTTCAAGTGCAAGGCTAATTATGTTTACTTTTTTTCTTAAATTTTTTTTTTATTTTATGAGCCGAATCATGACTTAAAAAAACAACAACAAAAAAAACAGGTTTAGTGTAATGCTATTTATGTTTATTTATTTATTTGTTTGTTTGTTTATGTATTTATTTATTTATTTAATTAATGTTATGGGCTGAATCATGACTTTAACAAACTAAAAAATTTAAGTTTAGTGTAATGCCAAGTAGGTTTAAATTATTTTCTTTTTTATGTGCTGAATCAGGGCTGCAACTAACTGAAAAACAAAACAGTATTTTACAGTAAACACCTTTATTAATAAAATGAAATATAAAAATTGTAATAAATTGCAATATGTGGCTACAAATAACTTCATCTGAATCTAAATCACTACACTGCGGTGTCAGACACAAGTGATGATGTTTAAAGAAAAAAAACGTTTTTTTTTGAAGCAATTCACAAATATGAGTCTAAACTGACATCACTGGCTCTTGTACATATCATAAAGGAAAATGGCACAATTTCAAACAGGCAAAATAGAGACTGAGATTTAGAGAGGAAGGTTGTGGGTTAAATTCCCAGAGTGCACACAAACTGGCCTTGAATACACTGCAAAATGAATACACAGCATCTGCAAAATGGATGGAATATGAAAAAAATCCGCATAAAGACTTGCACAACAATAACAACAGCATAAGGGTTTGAAACGACATGAATGTGAGTAAATAATGACGGATTTCTCATTTCTTGGCTCACGACTCATTTAATGTCTTTCTCCCTTACTGTGTTTGTAGATGGCTACTCTGACACTCCCTCAGGAAAGAGCTCCTGCGTCAAACACAGCTGCGTAATCTAAAGAAACAGTCACAAATGTTCAACACATCCTGACAGCTCTTACTTTTCTTCTTTATGGTTGATGAAAACACAGCTTGACATAAATGCTATAAGATGAGCCTATTGTAGTTTTAATGAGCTGCATATCTTAAACGGGCCGAAGCGGAGACATAATGTCTGAAGGCGTTTCGCTTTGATGCGTGTCGGACAGCAGCGTGCACATTCATGGCGATTGTCTTTTCTTTGCATATTTTCACTTGGATTTTCCGCCATTTTTGTCATGCGTAAAGAGCTCGGGTGTCATAGCCAATCGAGCTGAGGCGCTGATGCAAAGTTTAGCAAAGTTCCCGAGATCCCACACCTCAACTGTGCCCTTAAGCAAGACGCCTAACCCCAGGTCACCCTGAGGGATCCCGACTCCTCGTCGCTCCCGATAAAAATCACAGAGCAACATACTGGAGTGAATAAATGCAGTGACTTCTTAAAGTGTGACAGGAAGGCCATTTTCAATCAGCTGTACATGTTTCACAGCTCTGACAGGGTGTCGTGTCTGAGAAAAGGCATCTGTCTTCGCGTTATCCTCGAGGACGGGGTGATGATTGGCCGGCTGGCTTTATAACTCCTTATGAAGTCTGACTGATCCCAACCTCTCATTCCAAGGAGTCGCGATCACAGCTGAGCCCGTCTATCAGATCTACCGCCCAAGTATCTAATGCCGGGTTCAGACTACACAATATTTTTGTCGGTCACGATAGTCGCTGTGTCAGATTACACGATTTTGACTCCTAAAATCTTGTCGTGTCGTGGACAAGAAACATGTCAGACTACACGTTGCTTCCCGACCATTCATCGTGTGCCGTCTTTAACGACGTGTAGTCTGAACCGGGCATAAAAGCTTAGCTCAGAGATCTGTTTGTGGAAGGCCTTTGCCCTACGTCGTACATCGATCATTTAACACCTCTGTCTCTTCTGCAGAGGCAAACTGAGGGTGAGGGGGTTCAGACTACACTTGGCAATGAGATTGACAGTTCGGGGAAATCAGAAACATAGACTTGTCTGTTTACATCAGGCGTGTTACCACTCAAAAGTCAACTTATGAATTTGGGTTGCATTTAACAACGCTGCCAACTTTGGAGACACGCAAATGTTTAAAAATCCTTTGAGGTTCATAGAACATGTAGTGCGTTAACTCATGTGCATTATCTTTTCACTTCTACTCCTTAAATATTTATCTAATATTATTAATGGGCAACAGTTTTATTTGTTTACAATGTGAAATATTATTATAATGTGCTATATTACTTATTTATTTTACTACTTTATTTTTTCTATAAAGCTGCCTCTGAGAACCACACAAGAATCCTAATGTACCTGTACTATAATGTACATGTGCAAATGGCAATAAACTTAATAATAATAATAACAACAATAATGTTATTGTCTTTAAAATGAATTAGATTAATTTTAACACCAAGTTTAACACCATCAGCTATTTAACACATTTTCCTAATTATTTTTTACTATTATATATTTTTGATTATATTATTTAAAGGCTGGTTGAAGCCATCATGACAGCACACACACTCATAATGTTGAGCTTTGATGATAATTACATTCATACAAAGACTGCAAATGATTATCAGGCCCATCTGGATTTTGTTTCTAAATAAATTTGAAATGAAAAAGGTCGTTTGCTGACATTTCTCCAATCATTTAATGACACATCAGAAACCTGCGATGAGATCCCGATGCTACTGTCAATCTTCAAGCAGCTGTTAAAAGATTTCAGATTTATACGTATCTGAGGGTGTTCTTACCTTATGTCTAAGATTGTCATTATGTATATGCCTTTGCGTACAAAATAAATTAATAACGTTTTAAAGAAATGAATACTTTTATTCAACTAGGATGAATTAAATTGATCATAAAGGAGAGTAATGACTTTTATAATGCTAAAAAATAAACATGTATTTCAAATAAATGCTGTTCTTTTAAAAATGTTCTATTCATTTAAAAATCTTGAAAAAGATTGTATCATGGTTTTCAACATTATTAATATTACAAAATGTTTCTTGAGCAGCAAATCGGCGTATTAGAATGATTTCTGAAGGATCACGTGACACTGAAGACTGGAGTAATGATGCTGAAAATTCAGCTTTACATCACAGGAATAAATCATATTTAAAAATACATTCAAATAACAAACAGTTATTTTAAATTGTAATAATATTTCAAAATATTACTGTTTTACTGTATTTTTGATCAAATAAATGCAGCCTTGTTGAGCACAAGAGACACACACACATACACATATATATATGTATATTGACTGTATATATATATATATATATATATATATATATATATATATATACATAAAATAATATACAAAAAAT
>NW_015548254.1:1444917-1446076 GCF_001515605.1 Sinocyclocheilus anshuiensis
TATATATATATATATATATATATATATATATATTCATAAAATAATATACAAAAAATAAAATGTTCCCAAATATTATATTTAAGCTTCTCAGAACATTGTTGGCCATCAGTTTCAATGTCATTTCTATCCTCAAAATATTTGTCACAAGGTTTTGTGGGATAATTACAGTTGTAGTACAGCAAAGATAAAGCTAGTGGGACTCCTCTCGTGTCCAATCCTTCATTCGTTTCCATGGTACCAATGTCGAGACCAGTGAAAGCGAGCCTACTGTAATTGAGCACACTTGCAGGAAAATCAATCTGCCACTGTTTGAAGTCAGAACCCGGAGTCCAATCCGCACTCCCTCGTTACGAGTACTTTCATCCCAGCTCCCATTTCATAGTTATTATCACTCTCCCACTCTGGCGTGAAAAAAAAAAAAACCTTGTCCATTATTGACTCGAGTGTTTGGTATTCTGCGTTGAGAAGTAGTTTTATCTGCAGAAAAAGCCGCAGGCTGGTTAAAACACACGAGCCATATGATGAATCCTTAGATCTCACTGATTTATATACATTACCATTGTCTAAAGCTGTTCGATTCCAGACGTTTGGAATACACTCAACAAAGTATACTTCATGCTGTATCATTTGTAATTTATGGAGTAAATGCCAAAATATTGTTTAGTGTCTTTTTATTTTAAAATACAAGTTTTAAAGGCACAATATGTAATTTTCGCCTCTAGAGGACGCATATTCAAAATAAACAAAGAGGCAAAGGCGTAGTTTGATGACGCCGAGACTGAGTGTGGAACTTTACATCCTTTTCATATTAAAGCGTCTTTGGTGTTTCCATGTTTTCTACAAAACAAAACCGGAAATCGAGGGGTTATGATGTCATTGTGGTGACACAAACTAACAATTTTTAGTTAAAATAGCTTATTTCTCAGGATTTAAACATTCTTCGAAACATTTGGGATAATGTAAGTACACAAGTCAGTAAAATATATAACACTGTTCTAGTGGTTTTTGGATATTTTAATAAAAAAATCTTACATATTGTGCCTTTAAATTAGTGCTGTTATGGTGTTTTAGTCATGAACATCTGTGTTTCTGAATGAATCAGTATCGCTGTACAATAAGGTTCAATTTGTTAACAGTTAATGGTTTAGGCATCATATAA
>NW_015548254.1:1446086-1455616 GCF_001515605.1 Sinocyclocheilus anshuiensis
CTGAGTGAATGAATGAAAGAATCACTCATAATTGTCACCTACAGAAAGATTCACTAAACTTGGAGATCTGAATGAAAAGAATCAGTGAGTCAATCAGATGAATCAATTTCCTTCTACTACCCCTCAACATTAGTCTGGGACATGAAGTGTTTGGAAAGCAAAGCTGAGTTGATTCCTCTGAGTGGATTTGATTTCTAACACCTCTGAATCATCAGAAGCATCAGTTCTTGCGAATCAACTCAGCCCTGTGAATGTCCTAACAATAAGTTAAAGGGGTCATATGATGCTGCTAAAAATAACATTATTTTTAAGGGAATTTACTAAACAGTTACACAAATTTAAACAAGTATTTTGGAACAAAACAGTACCATTTGCTAATTTAGGTATTAAATGCACAAATTGCATTATATGTACAGATTTTAAGCATGTTTGGTATTGCAGGTGATAAAACGTTGCAAACAATACGTGTAAATAAATGTTATCAACAGTCTAATTAATGTCATAGTAAATTCCCACCTGGGAATTATTTTTGATAAAGGAACGCAGAGCAGATGACTTAAAAAAAAAATCCAAAAAGAATTAAAGAAAAAAAAAACTAACAATAATAACAACATTTTGTTACTACCCTCAAACTAACTAAAAATCTCATTAGACTAAAAATCTAAATAGACTTGGGAGGGAAATGAAATGTACGTGTTGCATTACATGTAAGTCAAAGGTGTTCGTAGTCGTGACATGTTTTTCAATAAAAGCTATTTCTGAGGTGGAGGGGAATTAGCATGAGGGTCTGCTTTGAGTGATTTTACACTATTGGACTGGCTTTTAACACCCAATTTCATTAAAGTTGAAGCCCACAAAATGATTACTCAGCGATAAACTTTTAATTGCTCGGCCGTCTCCAGGCAGAGACGGTGGTTGCAATTAGCGAATCCAGGGAATACACAAAGCGCCGCACAGCCCCGTCATTTTTATCTCCTGGAAAAGTGTCACATACTGTGGAGAAGAAACTCAAATTGAATTTGGCTGTAGCGTCTCCTAATCACCACGACACAATGCGGGAGAGCTCTTTTGAATGGCAGCCATTCAAGTCGTATATCCTTGATTACAGATGCATTGTTTCACATTACTGGCAGACTTCAAAATACCTCCAGAATCTTAATAGGCAAAAATGGTGAGGGAAAAACTCGCATTTGTGTCATTCACGCTGCCTTCTCCCTCTGCAGGACTCCAGCTGTAATTGCGAACAGCACTTACATTACTGCCATGGTTTCGGCTGATACATATTGTCATTTTTGAAATCCTGCTGAGTTTGAACCCTGCATAGTGTATTTAAATCCATTAGGAAGCATAACACTGTCTATCTTAAGTTGTGAATATTATGTTAAAATAACTGAAATGTAATGCTTTGCACAAAAGTTTGGCTGTATAGTTAGCTTTCTTCCCTTAAAGATGGATATTGCTGAGTCCCTCTTTTCTCATCAAAAGAACCAACCCCAAAAGTACATCTCAAGATGGCTACCTCAAGGCAACTCGGTTTCCTCTTTTGGAACAGAGCAAAGCTTCAGGCTGGGCTAACTGATTATCTTTGGTCTTCATTCAAAAAAAAAAAGAAAATACATATGGTGAATCATCCTGCCAACTGTAATGCAGGACCTGTACTCCGTTCCAAAACCTACTGAGAAGTCTGTATAGTTCAGTATTGAGTACATATTGGGAATGTGTTGAAAGTCTGTGCCAGGGGCATTGCTAGACCCTTTTTACCCAGTAAAATACCCCTGTTCCCCAGTAAAATGTTGCTGATAATTCCTTGTGTGTCAATGGGACTGTTGTATACCATGCTGAGAATAATTTTCTCTGATATCATTTCAACAATCAAGTTGTGAATTTTCTACTCAGTTTAGAATTAGAACCAGTAATTCCAGATATGCAAATTAATCACACTTTTAAAGGTACAGGGCAGGAGATTTCAGAGAGGCTAGTGATAGCAAGCTAGCTTTGAAAGCATAAGATCCCACCCTCCCTGCAAATCACTCTCCAAAGCCATGCCTCCTCCAGAACACATTAACGTGCACAGGCAGACCAGAGGCTAACCAGCGACACGATGAGAGACGGCATTGGTGGAGGGTTTAATGCAACGCTGTTAGATTACCTCATGTCTCGTTCACCGGTGAGAAAACACTACAGTACAAAGCGCGTAATATATATATATAATTATACCCACATTGGGGGCTGAGCCCCCTAAAATGAAAATCCTAGAATCGCCCCTCGTGGGCACACTATTGATGAGGGACCTGTGCCCCAGTACTGATAAAAAGAAAGAAACACCCCTGGGTCTGTGCAGCTGCATGGTTGAGGTCCAGAAAGCCTACGAGGTGGCTTTAAAAGTCAAAACAAAATAAGAGAGATAACAAAATGCATGTTATTTTTCATTTAGTACTGTCCTGAATAAGATATTTTACATGAAATAAGTTTACATGTAGTCCACAAAACAAATAATAGTAGATATTATAAAAACAACCCCTTTAAATGTTTACATGCCCTTGAATCTTAATACTGTGTGTCATTATGATCCACAGCTTTTTTTTTTTTTATTTGTGATGGTTGTTCTTGAGTCCCTTCTTTGTGCTGAACAGTTAAACTGCCCACCGTTCTTTAGAAAAATCCCCAAGGCCCCACAAATTCTTTAACAAAAACAAGAACAAACTTTCAAATTTAAAACGTACTGCATCAGCGGTGCTCAAAATATTTGAGGAGACGGGAAGGATTCTCCAAATGTAGGCCTATTTTCTTGTTTCTGTAAATCAAATAAAGCGTGTCTCACAGAAAACAAGAGTTCTCCACTATAAAATCTGATCAGGGAAATACTCTCATGAAAGTTTTTGTTTGTTTCACTGGCTCTTCTTCATCTCAGTGGTCTCAGATGTTATTCTGACATGTATTGCCGTGGATGCACAAGGTTTATGAACTGTTGCCGAGCTGTTTACCTCTTGCTTTGTTCCTTTTTGTTTTCTTTTCTCCATTTCATACTACATAGATAAATTAAATGGACATTCTTTGATTCAAACCCAACTACAGTTTGTCCATTGTTAATAGATTGTTTACTTTTATTTTGCAAAACCTAGACTAGCCTGAACAATAGCAAGTTTTGAAAAACAAGCTAGGTTAACGTATAACTGTTGTCAGGATTTTTGACAAAGGTTTTAAAAACTTAATCTAGATTCAATTTTTCTGAAAATAACAGTTCATTTGTGTGTTTGTGTGTGTAAATTGTAAAATAAAATAACAAAAATTAAAGAGTGCACCTTTATGAAAGCACTGCATGCTTGATTGATAACAAAGGTTGATTTTACCAGCCAAGCAACTACCATTGACATGAATGGACCAATACCAGACATTCTAATGAAAGGGGGAAAAAAGAAAACTTAAAAAAAAAAACATTTTCCTCCAACTAGGTTAAACCATTTCAATTTGATTCAATATGAGTCAGAGGAATGATTTTGAACAAAACCCACTTACATTTCACCATTTACAGCTGTTCTGAAATTGCAGTTTCTGCACAGCCATTACCTGCTACAATAGTAAGATTAGTTTTCAAAGCCATATATGATTCAGAGCTCGGTCTTCTTTTTTATTTCTTTCTTTTTTGTTATTGTAGTACTTTTTTTCCATTTACCACTAAAGACTTCAGAATGTTCACTTTTGCTACTAGCAGCATTAACTGTTCTTATAGATACAAATACACAGTCTTGTAAGTAAAGTTTCCGATGAAAAAAGCAGAAAACAGTGCCTGATATACCCTCTGCATGTAGACATTAAATTACTGAGTATAGTAAATGACTCTAAGGATTACAGACACCTGAGAAATAGTGTAAATCAAGCTGCCCAAGAAAATGATTACATTATACGTCGATTTATCTTCTTTATAACATCCGTGTCTAAGATCAGTCTGTACAAATTTAAACAAAGTGTCTTTTTTTTCCTGGTAGCTTTACTGCATAATATGAACCACATTAATTAACTAAATTAAAATAATAAGGTAGAAAATATTTATGCTTTAACCATATAACTAGAAGCTCCTGAATATGTTTATTAATTTATTAAATGGCTCTGTTCATTTTGCAATCAAATATTTAACAAGGCATGCTATCCTATACCCATCACCCCGGCAACCAGTCTCCAACACTGTGCTAGTACCATATATTTCCTAGCACTTTATTGTCTTTCCTTCTCGGATAATAAAATAATTACAACTCAAATCAATACTTCATGTCCACTTATTTACTTGTTCGTTAAGGTAGCCGTGTAGTAAGCAGAAAAATAAAAAATAATCTGGTCATTATCGCTAAATAAATCCATTTAGGTTTTTGCAAGTCCTGATTAATACGTTTATTTTGCAACTACATCATCCTTACTTGAACATACTAGCAAAAAAAATAATTCTCCAACTACAAACATCAGTTCAATATGATTTTGGGTGTGCTTGCTTCAAAACATAATTTTCCCCAGGGAAATTACTCAAGATTGATTGTATCATTTAGTTAGTGACAAATTTTCAGAGTCTATGAAAATGCTTACTCCACCATTGTATATTGATGTCTGCAAAGATCCATTTTTACCAATGTGTTTGCAATGTCCTGTTATAGGCCAGCAGCTTTAACTGACCTTCGGTTGGCTGCAGTATATTCCTCTATGACACATGCATATTCTATGCAACTTGCATATAGTATTTACATTTATATTCTCAGCATACGTCTTCCTACCAAAGTGACTAACAATAAGTGAACAAGTCATATCAAATGCCAAGTACAAGGGCAGGTAGCTGATCATGCACAACATTTGCAAGCCTTAAAGGGATAGTTCATCCAAAAATGAAATATTCTGTCATTATTTACACACCCTCATGTTGCTCCAAACCCATAAGCACTTTTTTTTAAATAATTAATTAATTACTAATTAGATGATTCCCAATATAACAGAACCTATTGTACTACAGGTGTTAATCTTTCATGTCAATTCAGTTGTCTAATGCAGAATTTTTCAGTGTTATACGGAGTCTTTACTCTGACAGCAATCAGCAGGGACATAGCGTCCTGAAGTCATTTATTTTCAATGCGAGTTGGTGACTCAGTCTCCGGTGAGATGCTTTAGTCGAGTGTGGGCAAGACGGAGAAGTTAATGCTACTGTGAGTGATTTCACTGTTCTATAGGATTTGTCTTCGTCCACAAAGCGATATAATAAAAAAAAATATTTGTGGAAAACTGCGCAAGAACCTGTCAGCATTCTTTATTTATGCATTGATAATCGTTCATCTTGTTCATGATATGATGCATTGCACAATGCTGCAATCTATATACACATGCATTCCCTGTAGAATGTTAATTCTGGCGAGTAACTAAGCAAAAAATACAAAATACATAAATAAATAAAATCATTATTTTATTATTTTTAAGCTCTCTTTTAATACACTTTCACATTATAATGATTATTTATAAATGATCAGTATAGACTAATACCAATAAATTAAAAATAACCTTTAATGTCTGCTGATAACTGCATGGTGCACATCAAATTTTTATGCAGGTTTACTAATCAAACCCAAAACATAGTTACATTCAGACTATAAATTAGTAAGAATGAAGTACAAAGAGAACACTCCACTATAGTCGTGCATATTTAAAGACTGAAGATTCCCAGAAAGAAAACAAGATAGTTAATTCAGTCATTGATCTAGATATTGCTTTACCCTTAAGATATCTCAGAAACCAATTTATCAGAAGCTTCAGCAGGTTTGACATGCCTTAAGCTTTGCTGACAGAAAATCAATGAGCCTAATTAGGGTTATCCGTAATTTCTCGGAGAGATGATGACTCAAATAATAAGAACCTCTGAGATTAATAACCCAGAAACTAATACTTAAGGGATTTGTGAGCTAGCGAGAGGTAAAACTGCAGTTAAAGTGTATGTCTAATGATACAGCGACGGAACTTCCTAACTTTGTGCCATTTAACCAGTTTAATTGGCCTTAAATTTAATTGGCTTCCCTGTTGCTGACACTGACAACAGAATTGTGCATAAATCCCACTGAATTACAACATTCATGGAGATAATGTTTTGAATAAGCTTCCAAAATGCGTGAAAAAAATCTAGATGTTTCAAAGCAACTGTGACTATGCATTATTTGCACTGCTTCTGAGCTAGCATGATAATTCTTTATTTAAATAGGTGTTTATGAAGTCCACAAAACCACCACTCGCAGAGTCAAAATAAATGCAACAGTGAAGATCATTACCGCTGAGCTGCAGTGTAAATATGCAGGAGGCAGGGGCACGAGTGGGGTAGTGCTTCATTATCTATCTGTCTGGCCTACACGCTGCCCTTCTTCAATCATAAAATATTGCAATTGCTGTCTCATTTCTGACTATCAATCAAGAGAGCCACAGTTTGCTTCGCTAATGGACTGCTCTGACTGATTCCTCTCTGTGCAGTCGCCAGGGCATGGCAGCATTACGAGTCATGCCAAATTAAATTACTGCAAGCCAAACTTCTCACACTCTTTACTGGGCGAAAGTGACACTGCGGGCACTGGAGAAATGGGGGTTGTGGGAATGTTACTCGGATTATTTCGAGATATCATAAATTCATAATGTTCACATGGCCGAAGTGCAGGGGAGTGTATCGGAGGGATGCATAAGTCATGTGATTGTCAGAGGCAGATGTTGATGCATGAAGTGGGGGCAGGACGCGAAGTGCTTCAGGCTGGGGGTGTGTCAGATGAGGAGAGAGGCCTCCCTAATTCCATCCGCTGGTCTAATGTGTTTTTAATGCAGCCTGTGACTTATGTTCCTGTCAGAGCACGCTGCCGCAGAGGGATTCCCAGATAGTGGTGGGCAGCAGGCGAAGACTTGGAAAGGTGGCAAAGATTAATCGACTAGCAGGGGTAAACGCAACTTGATCAAATGTGCATTGATGAGGAAAAAACACAGAGGGGGCAAAACCTATGGAGTGGAGATGAGACACTAGAGTCGTCTCAGCATTTCCTTAAATGGGCCTGTTGTTCCACTGTGAATTGGTGCTACAGTGCTGATTGGCCCCAAACACTTGCTGCGGGTCCCAATAGTGTTAACATCAACAACCCACTCTTTTACTAAACACCAATGAGGTACCTTGCTTACCAAATCAGCAAAACATTTTTGATTACAAAACACCTTATGCAAACTTTCGAGACTCACTAATACACCTTTTTCCAAGAAAATATTGTTGGTTTTTGTATCGTCGCAAGCAGAAAACTGGGGGAACCACTCTCTGCTCAAGGTGTAGACTATGATTTGGGAAAAAAGTTTTGCATCAGTCTTGTCAGACCTGCTGGTCTGAAAACATTATCCTGCCCCCAATTCTGTGATGTTTGCGGTAGATTTGGGGTACTTGATCCTGGACTCAGAATCAAGTACGCCAAGTGACTCAAGTGCAGATATGAATGACCTCTGACTTTCCACGCATTTGGGTAAATTTGTATTCTAACTTGACATGGACTCAGACATTTTGGACTTTTTGGAATTCGAGTACAATCGAATCCATGTCATGCGCAACAAGAAAGATAAAAAATAAGTAGTAAAATTAAGATTAAAAAGTCTAAAAAAAAGTCTCCCATTCAGACTTGACTGGTTAAGGACTTGGACTCGACAAGGTGGACTCAGACAACACTGGTCCGCAGTTCCTCATTTAAGACCAGCAGGGGACAGAGAGAAACAAATCTTTCTGGCCCGGGACTACTGGTGGAAACACATTGAACTTTTGGCACCGGCACCCTATTGGTGGACAATGGGAATAAGTTTGCTAAAAATATTCTCAGTCCACCACAGGGTGAAGTATACCTGAAATGTTTGAGAGGGACTTCGCTTACCTCTTTGATGTGCCTTCTTATCTCCCCGACCTGATAATATTCTTCTGCTAATCATTCAAGTAGGTGCAGGACGGTGCTTGGTTTCAAGCTGGGTTTTAAAATGCATGTATTCCTTTCTCGAAGGCCCCAGGGATCATCCTTCCCAGGAAGCCGAAATTCCAATAAAACTACACACAGAGTAATGACATGCATTACTGCCGCCTGCATGCATGTGATAGATCAGCTCCTGAAGGTGAAACAGACCAGGAAAGAAATAAAAAAAGACTCCGCCACTGCCCTACATCTTCAAGCCTGCAGCAGGAGCGTTCCAAAGGTGAAGGCTTCACAGTCAGCTGTGGCCAGCCTCAGCCTTGAGTCTGCTCATAAATTTGCACCCTTCTCACAGATGAGTTCACACTAAGGTGTTGCCAAAGAAAGGTCACTCATTGGCTGTGGGTTTATGATAGATAGATCCAAATCTGATACGTGAGTGCCATTGCAGATGAGCCCTATAGGCTGCTCTTCATTATCTCGTCTATTATCATACAGATGGCACAGTCATGATTAGTGATAGGCTGATTTATTGACTAAGTAGATGGTAGAACTGATCAGATGAACTTAAAATTTTGAGGAAAATGAGGTCACCTGCAGGTCAACTGCAAAATTACACTAAACGTAAAACTATACATGTAAACAGCAGTATCATATACAAATCTAGCATAACAATATCAATTTACTCTTGTTTATTTCTGCAAAATCGACAAATTGCCACTAATCGTTGGGCAACGGCTCCTTTAAATGTTCCAAAGCAAAATATCAGTCGCCTCATTGGGGAGGGTAATTATGCCCCATTTCTGGGCACCCATCAAATTCACACAAAAACCAATATCACCCCATCCCTCTCTCTGCTCTCCGACTGGCTCATCTCTCCACTTATGGGGCATATGCTTCCAAAACCCATCTGAGGTGCAGAGGCTGATGAGCCATGTGGAAAGACCAAGCACAGTCATTCATTTAGAAATTAAATTACAGAAGCCCGGCGCCCACACTTCCTAGTTCTGCCTTTCTACTTATGCAGCCAAAATGTGCCTTAGCATTTCCATAATTTGATTATTCCCCTACATATTAACACCCATGTCCCCACTGTGATATTACATTTGATCTAATGGTCACTGCAGAACTGCAGGTTGCATATGGAGAACGGTAAAACAGACAAGCTCAGTTTGATGAATTCCTGAATAGTAGAAGCTTTTGAAGTATGATTGCATGTGTGTCGTGGCAACAGTGGTGCTGGGAAGGGCTAAAGGTTATAAATTGGCCCGTGTGTGTGTGCTATCGCTGGAGGCATTTGATCCCAGTGCTGAAATACAAACACTTTTTCTTTTTTGTTGTTTCCCTGCTTTCATATCAGAACATGATATTTGTGTTTTATTGATGTCTTTCTTCTCTGTATTACTCTTGTTGACCTCCTGGGACAGCATAGTCAAACCTGCCTGCATAATTCAGAAACAGCAGCTCGAAAGACCCTAAAAGGTTTGCTTCAGAATAAATGTCTATAAAGAAATAGTGATATCTGTAGCATAATTGTGGCCATATATGATGTTGAAACACTTAAAGGGGTCATATGATGCGATTTCAAGTTTTCCTTTC
>NW_015548255.1:0-685 GCF_001515605.1 Sinocyclocheilus anshuiensis
CCGGTATTCGGTATGAACCGGTATACCGCCCAGCACTAGTTTGGAGGTATGATGATCCTTTTAACTATTCCCAATCATGATCATTTAGACTAAGTTTAGAACTAGAGATGCACCGATTGACTGGCCAGTGATTGGAATCGGATGATTTTTCACATGACCGGCCCAGATCGGTGACCGGCTGGTCAGTCTCACGTCTTGCCGATTCTGAGCCAATCCTTTTACTTCCAGCAATAACGTCACAGCCACGCGCACACATGTAAACATGTCGTAAAAACATACACAGAAAACAAGCCAAATAAAAATATGAACAACCCATTAAAAACTTACCGAATAACAGTAATCAATACACTAAGGAAAACAGATAGGTTTTTAGCAGGGACTTAAAGACAGGCAGAGAAGGGGCCATTCTAATTTCTAAAGGCAGGGTATTCCAAAGCCGTGGCCCTGCCACCGCAAATGCACGCTCCCCTCTACGCTTAAGTCTAACATGTGGAACTACCAACAAAGCCTGGTCGCAAGATCTTAGGCTTCTAGATGGAGTGTATAAATGAAGAAGTTCAGAGAGGTAGACAGGAGCTAGGTTATGTAACGATTTAAAAACAAAGAGTAGAATTTTGAAGTCTATTCTCTGATGAACCGGCAACCAGTGTAGAGATCTGAGAATTGGAGTAATGTGTTCATGTTT
>NW_015548255.1:6515-8276 GCF_001515605.1 Sinocyclocheilus anshuiensis
TGCTTTTTGATTAATACAATTTAATTTAACCATTAAAAAGGAGTCCAGAAAAAACACAAGGACACATTCTCATGTCAGTGTGAGCACAAATATGTGCTGGCTGGTGACTACACCCTGATGAATATTGTGACAAATATGTGATTGGGAATGTTTGCAAAAGGAACATTCCACAGATGACACAGCATTCCCATTTAAAATGGGCAATAATAGCGTGTTACTCTGAGACAGGTCTATTTCACTGAGGAACACAAGCCCTTTTACCTGAAGCACTCAGCTCATTAATTAACAATACCCTTCTATTTAAGGCAACATCACAAAGCAACACCACAAACATGCTTTTTCTCAGTTGTTTTGTCCACTAAGTGGAGCTAGTGTGCATCCGCACCAGGCTGATGACAGAACGTTTTGTGCCATGTCTGGATCCGAATGAAAGGCCAGTGAATCCTGACTGCAGCGGCTGCACTGGGAACAAGAAAGTGCTACAGGTGCAAGTGTGCAAAACGTGCTGCAAAACATGTGGCTGTGACGACCACAGGGGCGCGTACATGTCTTTGTTCGAACAATGCAGAAGTGAAATGCTTAGAGGAAGAACATGAGGTTCATTCTGATGTTTCCAATGGACGTGTCAAAAAACAAACAAACAAACAAAAAAAAACTGTTACTGTCATTTGTGGTGCGTGATTAAATGCTTAGAGGAAGAACATGAGGTTCATTCTGATGTTTCCAATGGACGTGTCAAAAAACAAACAAACAAAAAAAAACTGTTACTGTCATTTGTGGTGCGTGATGCTGTAAATTCACTACTCTAACCAGTCTCAGGTCTAATGTTTGTTTATAATTTAGCCCCATGCTAGCTACCACGGCTATATTCAAAGTGAGAGGCATGTGAAAAATAGAAATTAAATAAATAATAATAATAAAAAATACTTAGCATAATAAATTATGAACAACAAATCACAAAAAATAAAAGGTTTTTAAAGATTATTTTTTAATTTAAAAAAAATCTAAAACTACATCTGGCCAGTGGCGGCTCGTCGGGGGAGGCAGGGGAGGCACAGCTTCAATGTTAATAAAATTCACAATTCATTTCAGTTCATGTCTCAGAATGTGTATTTTTTGTTTGTAATTTCACAGTTGTAATGCCATAACGTGAAAGCGCCGCTTTTCTATCTCGAATGTGCCGAATCTGCTGATGTAATTGCAACCGCTAGGTGATAGAGAAGGGGAGGGGGAGGCCGGGGAAGAGATGAGGTCTCGTGCCTCCGTTGGTAAAAAAAATTAGCCAATCAGCATCGAGTGTTCACTTTCAGCGCTGAGGAGTGTTGAGAAAAGAAACCTCGTAGGGGAGGCTAGCCTCCCTTCTGATATCAACCAATCATCACAGAGACGTAAATTACGTGATATTAGTTTGAATGTCTGCCGCTGCGCTGATAATGTAACCAAGTACTTATGATGAGTAGCGATATTGAATATTTGATTGCCAACAGATTTATCAAGCTGTCATTTAAACAGTATATATACAAATTTAGGGAAAACAGCCTAAGCTGGATATAGGCTACAGCAGTCAGCTTAATTAAATGGCGCAACAGTCAGCTCTCTTTTAACACAGACTTTTAAGAAGGGATGGATGTTTGCTTCAAGTGATAGGCCAGGTAAGTGAAATTATATTATCTTGCTGTATGCATGTCCTTTTCTTTACGTTTTCTGACTAAAAGCAACCAAAAGGCCATTTTAAAGTGGTTAAGCAAATAATATAATAAT
>NW_015548255.1:9236-9493 GCF_001515605.1 Sinocyclocheilus anshuiensis
ATTGAGTTGAATTACTGAAATAAATGAACTTTTCCACGACATTCTAATTTATTGAGATGCACCTGTATTTACAAATCAAGTATAATGGGAACACAGAATGATCTTGGAGAGAGCTTTACCGAGCTGACTGCTGTAACCGAACAGGACCGGGGTTTAACGGCTGAACGAATGACTGACAGTCGCAGCGGAGAAAAGAGTTTGTGTGAACTTTAAAGGGGTCATATGATGCTTTTTTAAAGATCATTATTTTGTGTATT
>NW_015548255.1:9773-10333 GCF_001515605.1 Sinocyclocheilus anshuiensis
ACAACGCAGCCACAATAGATCTGTATGCCACGTGGATCGCTTTTATTTCGTTTTTCCTGTTTTATTCAAAATATTCACAAACATGCTCACTATGAAATATCTGATATTCCGATTCTGAAATATGTGCAAGTAAATCTATTTGGTAACGTTAGTTTAAACACTTTTATATCGACCGTGTTAGTTGATCTATACCGGGTGATGGGCGCCGCCATGTTAGTTCGCGCTGCATCCGAGCTGTGGGATTTACAACACGCAAATTCATCCTCTCCTACCGAAACATGTTAAAGTAGGTCTCCGGTAAACTGGGAGAAGAGCAGAGTAAACTTTATAGTTATCCACACAATCTGTGTATGATATCAATAAAAACATATCGTTAGATTATATTTTTAAGGATGATTATTGCCGTTTCCATAGACATCAGCGTGTATTTTACAAACTGTAAATGTATGGCTTTGCTAGTACTTATGTGTATTTAAATGTCTGAAACCTAAAATAAATATTATATGGTTGAAAACACTGAATATTTGTGATAATATGACAAGCGCTCAGCGCGTCCGATC
>NW_015548255.1:10500-11939 GCF_001515605.1 Sinocyclocheilus anshuiensis
AACCGAACGCGACCAGGGTTTAAAGGCTGAACGTATGACTGACAGCCACAGCGGAGAAAAGAGTTTGTGTGAACTTGAATGTAAGGACTTAAATATTCATATATAGCTCACATCAAGCTATCATATGTCTTCAGAAGTAACACAGAATAATTTTGCACAATCGAAAAAAAAAAAAAATCTCGGATTTAGATCGGCCCTCTCTGACCGATACCCGATCCGAGAAAAATGGCACTATCGGAACCGATACCCGATATGAATATCAGATCGGCGCATCCCTATCCCAGACCAATACAATTAGAGTGCCTCTTCTATTTTAAAACCCACGAGCCGCCACTGCATCTGGCCACACTTTATTAAACTCAGGACTAATGAAAACTAATGAGTTCTCATGAAATGAATTAGCTTACAACCCAACAGACAATAGATAAATTAAATCTGTGGCTTGTCATTGCTTTGTACACTTTCAATGAATCCTTCAACATGTGTTATTCAACAGGCCTTTAACATGATGTGTTAAAAGTTATAACTACATTGTGAGGGTAGTGCATTATTTAAACATCAATACATATGGTTTTATAAATAATGTCAGAATACTAGAATGCACAAAACTAAATAGCAGAATTAGTGTAAATGATTAATGATTACACATCTGTGTCCTCATAGTTTCATAAGCTCTAGATAAAAGCACTTTAAGAGGCACAGGCTCTTTGGTGCAGATTAAAGTCAATAGTATCTCCCATCCACTATGTTCCTACTGGTCCAGAGAAGCTTAGAATGCTTACTTCAGCATGAGGCCAAATGTTGTGAAACACAAGCACAATTTCTTATGAAGCTAACGAGTATGTATCTCACTACTAGGGATGTGCAAAAGTATGTTTTCAAAATAAAGAGGATAATTTAGGATCTTTTCCATACAAACTATCTAAAAGCTAAAGGACTGCATGCTAATTTCTCAAAATTAAAACACTAAAAAGACTGAAACTTAGTTGTTGGGCAAGTAGTCAAACTCCATAAACATATGAACTCTGCTTTTCTGTAGCTCAAACAGCAGAGCATGGGTTTGATTCCCATTAAATGCATGAACTGACAGACAAACTGTAATATAGGCCTAGGTCGCTTCGCAAAAAAGCATCTGTCAAATGCAAAACTTCAATGCATAACTAACATTAAAGCTATGTGAGCCATTATCTGTTGCATACACCATGAAACAGAGTAATGACGATCAGTAAAAATCCCTTAAAGCAAACTTCTTCCCGCATTAAACGTGACTGCTGTGCCTCTTATCTACATAAGCTTCCTGAGATCTTACCTTGGATAGCCACAAGTAGGGGCATATCACTTTTGAATGGCGGCGTGCATGCGGTTATGCCTTGCCCCAGTGTTAATTTTGACAGCAAATTTTGATTTAGTTTTAGTCAGTCTTTTGACTAAAATGCAAT
>NW_015548255.1:12396-12894 GCF_001515605.1 Sinocyclocheilus anshuiensis
TTCTATAAATAAATTTAGATTAATCTTTAGGGCTACTAAAGTTTTTCAGTCAAGAGCAGTGAGTGATTTTCTGTCTTTCTTTTGTTGCTTGATTGAAGGGTTAGTTCACCCAAAAATGAAAATTCTGTCATTAATAACTAATGTCGTTCCACACCCCTAAGACCTTCTTTCATCTTCGGAACACAAATTAAGATTTTTTGATGCATTCTGACAGCTCTCTGACCCTCCCATAGACAGCAAGGGTACTACCACGATCAACGTCCAGAAATGTAGCAAGGAGATCGGTAAAATAATCCATGTGACATCAGGGGTTCAACCGTAATATTACGAAGCTACGAGAATACATTTTGTGTGCAAAAGAAAAAAAAAAAAACTACTTTATTCAACAATTTGTCTCCTCCGCGTCACGCTAGCGCCGTGTGGTGCGGCTGACACAGAACAACATATGCTGTTTACGTCCAGCGGATATTCTCCAAAATGGCGCTAGGGTGATGCGGA
>NW_015548255.1:13177-15498 GCF_001515605.1 Sinocyclocheilus anshuiensis
TAATGACAGAATTTTCATTTTTGGGTGAACTATCCCTTTAAAATCAATGACTCGGACAATAGCAACTAAATTAGGCTGCTATCCCTTTAAAACCGAATGCACAGCTGCAATGGATGCAATGTACTGATACACATTCTCCCTACTGTTTACGTTCACTTAAGACTTAATCAACTGTGTTTACGTGAATACTCGTCAAAACTGACAATTCGACATCATTTTGTGTGTAATTCTTCATTCATGCGACACGAAAGAGTACTCGCGCGCTGTGAGATGCGCTCTCTGTGTGTGTATGCTTCAGTGTCTGCGCTCAGAAAACCGGACCGAATTGAGTTCTGTCTTGCGTCGTCAGATTTATCCATATGTCTGCTCTTCTCTTACTCCCACATATTGACATTTTTGAATGTTTGTTTTATGCGACGTGCAGCAAGTGTATGTTAGCTCATGTCCCGCCGGTTCATATGTATGCATCTAACCTCCGAACCACGCAGCAGATTCGTTTGAATGAATCTCTTACCAAATCGCCCCTCCCTAACATTTTCGTCTCGTTTTTATTCGTTGACGAAAATGTCAATAGATTTACGTCATAGTTTTTGTCATTCAAAAAGAGTTTTAGTTCGTTATCGTCTTGTTGACATCTGTGAAAAAAATGTTGTTGACAAAAAGTATGACGAAAATTATTCGGCAACGAAATTAACACTGCCTTGCCCTCATCCCATAACCAGACACTGACAGTAATTGACATGTAAATTGTGTGTCTCTTGGCTCAGTTTGTGTGATCCAATGCAGTGACATGCACATCAGCATCATTTTTCAAGTGGTTTGAGACCAAATAGAGCCAGAGAGAAAGAAGTACAATTTTATTTAAGCCTGACGACGTCTCATGCTTCAGTGTGAAAGAGGAATGTAGGACAGATCTGTTCTAACGCTGACCCGTGACTCGTCCCATTACATTTTCCAACAGCTTTATTAGCTCATCCAGGCCTCTAAAGCCCAGGAACTTAACGAGGATGGCAGGGCTATTACATTACCATTACTTCATTCAGGTCAGTCTGCCTGAGGAACGGCAACATGGCACTCACTCAGGTATCTGAGACTCAGGTTAGCTAAGTGACAATTACTTCAGCACTAATTAAGCCATCTCCACTTCAGGCTGTGTCTGACCATCACTAATTATGCATATATGTGGTGGCAGTGGCTTAATGCTTAGGGACTTTGTTAACACAAAGCAAACAGGTTTAATGGCAACAAAAATTGATCCAGGAGCTCTAGAGTTACAGAGATCTCAATCTTGCCCTATCAATAATGACTTTGAGGAAACCACTAAACCCAAAACAGCAAGTAAAAATCTGAACTACTGGCCCGATCAGGCCAGCAAAAAACAATTATTGTGTTTCCTTCTTGTCTCAGTCCAACTAGGGCCTTAATATGCATCCCTAAAATATTAGCGTGTATGAGTTTTTTCTAGGGGTGGGCGCTATACCGGTATGAAAGTGACTACCGGTATTATGTTGTTCCATGATATGGATTTTGCTATACCGTGGATACCGTTATATATTCATGAATTCAAATTTTGCATTTATATTGTTTTGTTAAATTTGGTACGCTTTGCCAATTTTAACACAAATGACGATAAAGAGTCGAGGCTGAATGTTTTTGTCCTCTGTGTGCAACTCCGTACTACACAGGCATTAGTAATCAAACACAGAGCATTGTAACAGACGAAAATTAAGAGAGCACAAATCGCCTACTCCAGTGGTTCGCAAACGGGGGTGCGGCAAGGCTGAGGGATAGTGTACAGTCAGCAGATTATTTTGCAAAAGAAACTTCTGCAGGGTGATAAAGACTACACTGTGTAATTTTCCAGCTTATCATGCGGCCACTTGCCTAGGGTTGGGTACCGTTCACATTTTAACCGGTACGGTACCGGTACCTGAATTTCAGTGCCGGTACCCAAATACATGGAAGAAAAATTGTGTGAATAGCTATTCCTTTAAAACATTTTTTTAATAGGCTAATATTTTTTTCTACAATTAAGTGATTCATCTGGTTGTAATATTTATTTGTATTATTTAATTGTTTTATTTAAATCTGATAGAAAATTGAATATTTAAAGATGCACATTATACTGTACAAAAGTAATACAAGAGTAATATATTTCTGTTACATATTAAGCCGTACTTTTATTTTGACAGGTTGCCATGAAGTTTCTGTGTGTATACAGTATGATGATGCTAGTTTTCTCATATGGTAAAATTCTCGCGAAGTGTCTCTCACAGCAGCTCTGGAGATTAAGTTTTTGTGTTCATGCCGTCCTAGTGAGA
>NW_015548255.1:15612-18157 GCF_001515605.1 Sinocyclocheilus anshuiensis
TGATTTATTCGTCCAAAATTGACGAATTCCGTGGCATTCCACGCTATGGAGTAAATTACGTTTTTATGAATGGATGCGGCGCGGCGCGAGGCGACATGACAAATCCATGACAGTAAACTGATGCCGCGTTCTATTTCTGATGAAGTCCAGCACTCTGACACAAAGAACAATTTCAAATATTCATAAGAGAATAGTGAAAAAATAGTTTCGTCTAGGGGTGCAACAACTAATCGATAAAATCGATTATTATTGAGAATGAAAATCATCGACAACGATTCTCATTATCGATTAGTCGGGTCTGCCCACAGTGCACGTCCAACTTCAGCCGGTGTAGGTGACCTGACATTTTATCCTACCCGTCAGATTGTCCTACCAGGGATTACTGCGCATGCGCACATCAATATTGCGTCATTTTATCTCATGCTGAACAACATTTGCATTACTGTAAGGGGTAGGTGTAGACGGTAATAAACCATAATTTGACAGGTAGCATTCTTCGTCGTCAAACTGTACTACCTACTTTTTTTAATGGGCGGTAGCAAAATCTGACAGGGTTTTCACAGACACAAATCGACAGAATGAGATGCTGCGGGAGAGTTACGTGATCCAAGCTGGCCAAAAATGAGAATTCTTTATTTTAAGATTTAAGCTGATCAATTAGCGTAATGGCTTGAGCCCTGTCAGGCGCTTTGGCAGATGTGTGTGCGTCCTCAGCGCAAAAACACTTTCAGTTAACGGTCATATCCTTATGTATAAACGTCACAAATTCACGCAAGCATTTCCATTTTTGCATAAAGGTCCATGCTGACAGTCTGCATTAAGTTGAAATCTTTACTGAAAGAGCGGCGGCCGCGTGCACGCGCGTCAGACAGACGGAAAACAGAGACAATTAATAATCAGCGCAAAAACATTAATTGTGCTGAAATATCTGTTGTTGAAAGTTAAATTAAGGTTTAAAGGTCAACATTCATAAAATACTCGCAATGAGAGTAGGAATTGTAAGGGGATGACAGCGTTAAATTGTCTGAATATAAATATCAGATGCTTCATAACCGCCTATTACAGGATAAAGAAAAGAAAGGAAGACGTGACTGTGGTCAAAGTGAACGTGTGTTCCTGCAGAACATTACTCTTACCTATTGGTTACAACTGAGTTTGTGATTTTATTCGTCTTTATCATCTTTATTATTATTTTAATTTTTAATGCAGAGATTTAAACTATATTCACTATACAATGCTTAACAAATTTATTAAAACAAATTTATGTAAGGTTTTTAACAAATTATGGTTTGTGCCACTGCTGCTCTAAACTAACAGTACTGGTGATTACCAAAATCATTTTTTAACTTTCTGTATTCGTTAGTCCTTCAATATGCGTAAGCTATTTAGTAACAGTAGTAGGCTATTTCTAATGCTATAATATAATTGTTGCTGTTATCTATGAAAGGCAGAGAGCTTTATAGTGTTTTTTTTTTTCAGATACCCAATTACAGTTAAAAAGTACATAAACAATGCCAGCAAGAATGCAAGCTGTTATGAAGGGCATAGGACGCCTTTTTTATGTGAATAAATACTATTTAGTTGTTTAAGTTTATTTGCCCAATAAATGACAATAACATTTTTTGATTTAAACAATTTTTTGACAGATTCCTAAAATTCCTAAAATGTGTTTTCTCTTTATTATGGTAAGTGGTCTAACAAATTGTTAAGCACTGTATGTTTTCATAGCATTCAGTTGGTACGTTTGTTTGAAGGACATTGGGCAGAATGTGGAATAGTGTGTTTTTGTCAATAAAATAAAAATCTTTTGCAAAAATCAGAATCATCGAAAAATAATCGACCAACTAATCGATTATCAAAATAATCGTTAGTTGCAGCCCTAGTTTCCTCAAAAACATTAAGCAGCACAAATGTTTTCAACATTGATAATAATGAGAAATGCTTCTAGAGCATCAAATCAGCATATTAGAATGATTTCTGAAGGATCATGTGACACTGAAGACTGGAGTAATGATGCAGAAATTTCAGCTTTGATCCAGGAATACAGTAGCCTATAGGCCTATGTTAAAACATTCAAATAGATAATTTAACCTGTTAACCTGCACCCCCCCATTTTGGGACTCACAGCTGAAAATGACCTACCTAACTTAAAATGGTAACAGTTCCTGACAACAATGTGCTACACACACAATTTTGGTGTCTTTGGAAAGAAGACCCTTTGGGCTATCCATCATCCAGAGTTGATAATGCTCAAAAAGATAAAAAGTTATAGACACTGAAGTGCCTTGAAAAAAATTGTATCACACTGAATTGTTTTTTTATTTCATATAAAAATACATGAAATCAGTCCTGGAACAATCCAGAAAAGTAATGGGTTGAAAGTCACATGTCTCATGAGTTTCTATTTCAAATCTGAAGATGATACCATGAAAAATTAGATCCCTGCAACCATTTTTCTGAGCATATGTCTAGTACCGCGCTATTGACGAGCAAACCGCAGAGGAATGCAAGAACCGCAGCAACCGCGATTTTCGCGTGCTTTCTT
>NW_015548255.1:18316-18528 GCF_001515605.1 Sinocyclocheilus anshuiensis
TTCCTACAGGCCGAGTCATATATATTTGTGAAAATAGGTTGTCATGTCCAAGGAAAGTGAAATCTCTGTCTTAGCAACGATGCATAGCTGGTCAGCTGAGCCTTCTAAAGTGGCGCACAAAGTTAAGATGATTTCAACAGCGTGTTTCATTACGTCTCTTTGAATGAATTAATCAGCGTTTTTGAAAGTGTAGTTGAACGACAGTCTCTTTC
>NW_015548255.1:18691-24534 GCF_001515605.1 Sinocyclocheilus anshuiensis
AGGTTTATGGTCTGTTATGTGGACCGTTATTTTGTCATTCTCTTCTGTTTACTTCACTTTCTGTTTCAACGCTATTTGGTTTCGGTTTAGGTTTCTATGTAAGTACTGGTATTTCTGAATGGGTTGAGGCTGGCCCTAGTTCACATAAGCCGCAGGCTCTTTGAGACTACTGTGCAAACAATAATGCTGATTGAACAGTTAAAAATATACCACATACATCGAAAGAAAGTGGTACTGCTTTTCAAAGGAGTATTTAGCAGAAGTCACAGAGGATGGAGATGACATCAAAAAACTTCACACTGAGCTGAACAAACAGTCTCAAACTGAATAGAACAGTAATAAATTTGACCCATGTGGGTTAGCTTACTTAAGCATATCAAGTCATTTTTCAACTGCAAGTTCACAGAGCAGTTTTTCCTCAGCATTTTTGGTCTTCTGTACTCCTACAGCCGCATCAGTAAACACTAGTTTACACTATCAGAGACAAACAACTTTCTAGAAATGCAGAGCAACTTAATACAGCGACTGCCAAATAGGTGTGAAGACAGTGAAATGATATTTGTAACCCTTATTAGCAAAGCCACAACTAGGAACATCAACTTGCGACTAAGCAGTGGAAAAATGCAATTGCAAAAATGTCTTTGGTGATATACCTCTTAGACACCAATCAGAAATGTAATCCTTTTAGCAGCAAACATTTTGATTAAATATTTAATATTTATTGCAAATCTGTATTGAGTTACATGTACATAAAATGTTAATAGAAAAAAATAAATAAATAGAAAGCACTATGGTGGGTATTTGTAAAAGTAACTGAAAAAAATAATGAATCACTATTAATTATATGAATCTATTAACAAACCTTGTTGCTTAGGTTTATTAAAGTAAAACTGAAATGTTTACAAGACCACCCCTGGTTAGGAATCACCCCTCTATGGTTCCAACTGGACTATTTGATTAATCTTACGTTATTCATGTACTTTTGGTTACAACTAAACTTTTAAGGCAACATTCTGCAGTTTCTTAGGCAGACTCAAGTAAAATGCACAGCTAAGACCATAATGCCATAATGAAATTTCTAGAAAGTGAGCAAATTGCATCAGCCACAGCTGGTAAACAGCGGTCTAGTACTGTTTCAACACCATTACTGAAGAACAGATGTAATCAGCAAAGCTTTAACAGACCTTCATTGAATTACTATCTTTTAAACCAAGCAAGAGCTACAAGAACGTCAAAAAGAGAGGCCAGCCATGAGATCTAATACACCTTCAATGCAAAATCTAATCCTGCCAGCTAATGGGACAAAAGAAAGCCGGATTTGGCCCTCTCTTTTTTCATAATTTAACCCCTCGCAGAATATGATAAAGAGGCCTGGAGCAGCTGCAGACTGACCAGTCCCCAAGCACACAATTATCAACAAAAGAGCCCTTTTAACGCATTGAGCTAATCAGCAGCCAGCCCACCACTGCAGTCCCCCTGAACCATCTGCAAGACGGCAGACCGTCTCCGTGATTGTGAAAAAAGACTGGCACCATGCTATCATGTCCTAGGGTCAATGAAGCACATTGCTTAGCAACAGTCAAGCCCCCATGCATGGAAACCAAAAGCTTTAGCTTTCAAAGAGCAACTCAAAGAGCGGACAAGGGAATGTGCTCCAAGATTTGATTACCAAATGGCCTCCGATTGTTCGCTGACCACTGCAGGAAAAGAGAGCATTAAGAGCCACCAAGCATGGACCTTAAGCGACCAGCAAGTGATAGACAATGAAACATTTTACATTTTCATTGGTCTACAAACTATAGCTGCTTTGTGTCTAAACTATGTGAGATGATAGAGAGCTATATGTAGCCCGAACTGAACAAATGCAATACATGAATTCTGGAAAAGTCAATCTGCAATGCCACGACTGGTGTAGGAATAATTAAAATAATTAAAACTACACAATCATAGTCTTGTTAAATGATTAATCACTGCACATTATTCCAAGTCAATATAAAAAAATGTTTCTCTTAGTAATGTTTCATCACAGCTGACGTCACAAAACTCTCTTACTTCGAATCAACCCATCTCCTCCAACCAGCTTCATTCGGGCACGTAATTCATAGTTTTCAGTCACGTGACCGGCTCGAAGACCTGGCGGGCAAAACAGCCATAGAACTGCAGCACAAGCCCGTCAATTTTCTATCTTGGTAATTTTCACCCCTCAAAAGAATAAAAGATATGTGAACAAAATGCAAGTTTTGGCCATTAGCAATCCATATAAAGCACCCGCCGCAATATTTCAATCACTAAAATCAGCGGTACATTCTAGCTAAATCATTTAATGTAAAATCACTTAAAGTGCCTTTAAAACAGTGATATTAAAAGATCAAATTCAGTACACACCTTATTGATGATGCATGCTTTATACAGGCAAGCAAATGAGCCCAGAACATGAATGCAATGCGCTAAATGGTTAAGTGTTTTCTTTATAATGGTTTTCTATGGGAAAACATTTCATATTAAACTTCGAGAATTGCGTTAATATTCTGGGTTCATCTGCTTGCCTGTACAAAGTCTGCATCATCAAATAACCTTATATACTGAATATATACTGAACTTGGCCTTTAGATATCACTGTCTTACATTACTACTTAATGCAAGCCTCGTAAAAATAACTGGCGGTCAGTGGAGGAAAGCCTTGTTTTGCCCTCCATGTGGGTGTTCCTGTGAGGGTGTGACGTCACATCACATGCAAACTATGAATAGGCACATTTCACAATCCAAACATTTTCTAAATGATACATTTAGTTCACAGCCGACATTTTCACTGATTAAATACACTTAAAATGTTTTACACTGCAGATGTAGAATGGGTTGCAAATGTTGTTTCGTGTTGACATAAGATTTTTAAATATGGAAATCGTACCAGCAAGGTCTGGATGATGAAGCTTCAGGACAACACACAAACACAGTAACTCACAAAAAAAAAAGGGGGGGGGGGGGGGGGGGCTTGAAAAATTTTTTCTCTACAAAAGGGGGGCCCGGCAGAAAAGGTTTGGAAAATGTTTTACATTACAGGTGTAGCATGGCTTGCAAATGCTGTTTCATGTTGACTTAAGATTTTTAAATATGGAAATAGCACCAGCGAGGCCTGGATGATGAAGCTTCAGGACAACAAGATCAATAACGCACAGCTACTCCAACATCTGTAGCGTATCATGCCCTCATTTAGAAAACTATCTTGGAGAAAACCAAAGATGATTTAGGAAAAAAAACATGGTCTACTCATTTTTCACAAAACATTTCAATCACACAATGTTAAAATCAATCCCAAGTTAATTCATGTGGATGACAAAGCGGTTTGGGGCGAATAGTGAAGAAACCCTTTACCAAAACAATGAGTTAGGCTATGGTTTCAAGATATTTCAACAATTTAGGACAACAAAGCCACTTTTGTATAGTTAAGCCCTGAAAAGCTACAAACACTGGATCTAAACTACTGACTTCCTAGATGTTACAACCTCTAAATGACACTGGTGGCTCTGGTACGCATGTCAACATATGAGTATTTCTGTTCCTGACACTTGTTGTGTTCACTAGATTTTGAAACTCTGCCGAGGCCTTAAAACAACAGTCGACGCTAACAAGCTAAACTGTTTGGAAAAAGTCACAAATCTGCTTGGTAGTGAATGAAGAGGTTCCTAAACGACCATAAGTTCCCAAGGCTTTTTATGGTTAAAACCTTGTAAGATAGCTTTAAATAATTTGTGCGACTTTGCATTTGCAGAAACAATAAAACAAGTTATTACATTCACAGCTTTTCAGACAAGCACACAGAGCCTGATTGGATACAAAAAGTACCTGGTCTCTCTCATGAGGGAGTAGTGTCACAGGTGGGAGGTCGACACCAAAGACCCCCACGCGCCTGAAGCAAGCTTTGCCTCCCAGCCCACCACTGTTCATCCTGTAGAGTGGCCCATCCTTGAGCAGCCGCCCATTGTTAACCGCTCGTTTAGCAGCTAGCCTCAGCCTCTGCTGAAACCTGGGGTTCGCCACAACATTCACCAGGTCGCCCTGGATTCTAAGGAATCTCTCGATGTTCCTTAGAGAGGAGCCAGCCGGGACGCCCAGACCTTCGATAGCCCTCCTAAGGATTTTATTCCAATCCACATGACGCAGATCCCCTGCAGGTATCACAGATCCAAGCGAGACCAGGCCAGAGCCTCCCAGCTTGAAAGGCCCAATCCTTCCCGGGTTATCTGGGTCTTTGTATGAAGCGCATCCTTTGCTGGTAACCTTAAGGATGGACCCATCCTTCACAGAGAGCTCCAGCTGCTGGAGTACGACGCCCTTGTCTAGTCCATGTGAGGTTGAGACAGCATGGCAAATCCGCTCCTCCGAAGGCCGCTGCTTCTGCCTTTTGATCTTCTGAATAGCCTCAAGAATCCACTCTGTGTACAGGGGATTGGCCAGTTTCACCATGGTGAAATAAGTTGTTTCATTAAGGTGTGATCCATGAATACATTCCTTTTCTTTTAAGAGTGAACAATACGCATCCACAAACAAAAGCCAGCCATTAGTACATTATGCCAAACAGGATATGGGACTGATGTAACTCCTCAAAGATCAGACTGGCTATTCATTCCTTTTCCCTTTTGTCAGAAAGAAAAAAAATCCCTTGTGGTTGTAAATCCAAAGTCAGAAGACTTGCTGAAAAATCCTTTCGTGTTACACCTGTGGGTGTGAAGAATAGAAAAACAGAAAATACACGTTACTTTGCAACAAAAACACTCTCTACAGAGCCACTCCAGAACTAGTTACATGGGCATGGCAATTTGATCCAGGGGGGTTAGGCTAACCAACACTACCACTTATTTACATTGTACTTGTGCAAAACAGTATGACTAATGTAAAATAGGTTAAAAAGGTTTATCTATATACTAATACTATACATCTGATATACGTATATATAGATGTATGTGTGTGTGTGACCCTGGACCACAAAAACAGTCATAAGTGTCAATTTTTTGAAATTTAGATTTATACAACATCTGAGAGCTGAATGAATACGTTAACCATACACCAATGTAAAGCGTAAGATAGGACAATATTTGGCCGATATACAACTATTTGAAAATCTGGAATCTGAGGGTGCAAAAAAAAAAAAAAATTTGAGAAATAATATTGAGAAAATCGCCTTTAAAGTTGTCCAAATGAAGTCCTTAGCAATGCATATTACTAATGATAATACATTTTTTGATATATTTACTGTAGGAAATTTACAAAATATCTACATGGAACATGATCTTTACTTAATATCCTAATGATTTTTGGCATAAAAGAAAAATCGATCATTTTGACCCATACAATGTATTTTTGGCTATTGCTACAAATATACCCATGCAACTTAGGACTGGTTTTGTGGTCCAGGGTCACACACACATACATACATACATACATACATACATATATATATTGGCTTAGTTAAACACTACAGTGCCCTTTATTTATTTAGCATACAATAGTATTTTTTTTATTCATTTATTTTTCCCCAGCCCTTAGAAATAGAACGTGACTTCCGTTATTAGGTGCACACATTCCATAAAAGGAAAAATTACCAGTCCAAACCAGACAGACCAGTACAACCATGAGATTAAGATGAACATGTTAATTCACATTTTGATAAAATGCAAGCCACTTTACCAGACATATAGCTGGTACTCAAAACCTGCCTACCTACCTAGACAGCAAAAATGCTGCACGTGTTTATGATGCCCATTTACGCAGTCTAGCTAGGGAGCTCACTAGATTGAGACATTCATTCACTCCAAAACACTGTTGAATCCAAAACAACGCAACAA
>NW_015548255.1:24801-32736 GCF_001515605.1 Sinocyclocheilus anshuiensis
ACACATACATATTTTTCATAATTATTTTTTTTTACATTTAGCTACAAGCTAAAACACAGTACACCATGGATAACATTTTTATTAAGCTCATTGATTTATGATAGTGTAAAAACTCAAACAGCATAAGGAGGGGAAGAACAGTGCTGCGAGCAGCCAGCAGGTGACATGCATTGAACAATTTCTCAAGAATCCCTCCGAGTCCGCTCGCCAGCAGCAGCCGTGTAAACTCAACCACACAACTTATCTGCCATAATATTGTTATATAAAAAGCCTCGCAAACATTCTGAGGGGAACACTTGACCCATTCCTCTGAGACATTAGATCCGGCCTAAACAGATCCAAGAAAAGCTACGGTAAATAATTGAACGACGCAACTTGGTTAGCCAGCTAAATAACCACCAAATAACTCGAGTTTAACCGCGAAGGCATGACAGCACACAGAGTGTTAGAAGAACATACAAAAACAAGACAACTGATGGTAAAACAAAGTCTTATTTATCAACTGACACCCACTCATTTTGGGTGTTCAACTCAAACTTAAAAACACAACATACAGCGTTGTTTAAGATTTGACACTTATTTAATCCATTTTAAATCTCGTCTACACTCTTCCAGTTTTGGTCACAAACTACGACTTGGCCATGACATTTCACATTAAGAGTCTAGCAACATCATCTGCAATGGTGACAGCTAAAATAAAACACCGTATCACAAACGCGTACTGACATTCGTACTTCAGCTCGAGTCCTCTGCTTAAAGCCGAGATAGTGAGCTAAAGTCAGGCGAATCTCAAAAGCATTCGGCTTCTTATCTCCAGCATCGGCTTTCTAAACAGCCCCGGAGCTCAAGTCTAGCACGCTAAGCTAAAGCTGGCTAAATTAGGTTATGCTTTATGACTACTTCCGACAGATGACTATCTATAATTTATGATGACAAAGTCAATATGTCAATTAACCCACGGTCTCGCAAACCTTGTTTTCTGGACGCTTTAATACGGTGGACAGGTCAGGTGACTTCGCCGCTTTGCCCGGTCGCGTTACTAAACAGACGCCATTTTGTTACAATGTTGTAGTTTACATGAATCCGACATGGCACTGATTACAACCCAATGGAGTCTCATTAAACCTTACCTTCACAAAGACGGTCCCGCCCAAGAAACTTTAATATTGGTTAGAAAGGGCAAATACTTATCCCTGGTTTGATAACCAAAGTGTCAATCACAAGAAAACAGTTCGGCCTCTCGAGGAATCGGTTGGCTTCATAATCTGTCAATAATCACTTGACCCGCCTCTTAAAGGGACAGCTCAACACCGCTGAACATTCTGTCATCATTTACTCACTCTCATGTTTTTCCAAACCTCTATGACTTTCTTTCTTCCGTGGAGCACAAATTGAGACATGAAGCAGAAAGTGAAGAACTGACAGCCTCAATCATTATTTTCTTTCAGTGTGATTTTTAACATTCAATAAAAGTGAACAGTAACTGAAGCCTGTCATTCTGCATATCATCTAATTGTTTAGTCATTCGGGATTATTACAACAGGAGGAGCAAAAAATGACAATATCTTCATATTTAAACAAACTACCCCTTTAAGTTGTCAACTGCTCTTTAGTCCGTACTGCGTATGGAATGCGATACCTGCTATTCTGTCCACATTAGAAAAAAACAGTTACCAGGGATAGCGGGAATATTTTATCATCATGTAATGAGTTTAAAACTACTTGATGGCTCTTTAAATATAAAATCAGCCGAAACTCGCTCTACACCTTTAAGAAGGCTCCCCCTAATGAGCATCGCACAACACTGCAATATAAGCAGATCGACCTAGTCACACTTTTTGGAGAATAATGTAATGGTGAATAATTGGTCCAAGTACTCTAGTTATCCCTGGCATTCCCCGTACTGTGTGCACTGTAATCTAGTAGCTATAGCTAATAATTAGTTTGCACTTTACAAAAGACACGGGAGGCCATGAACTATCGAACGCGCACGTCCTCACGAATGTGCGGTGCACGCAAATAGGCAACATTTATAAATCCTGCGAATGCTTAAACGGATCATGGCATATAATTTCTCCCGTTATTCTGAAACACTAAAAAGCAGCGATGATGCTGCTGTTGGTTTATGCGCTTCGGTCTAAAGCATGCAAAATGCACTCATATTTCAAGATCAAGCAACTGAGAACAGAGAGCATCTGGAAAATTCCATTTATGCGGGTCAAGCAGCAGATTGCGATACTTGCGCGGTTCGCGTAACCCAATAACCCGAATTAATTTCTCCGTTTGCGTCAAGTTACATCACTCACGACAACTTAAACTTGAACGATTAAAACATGCCACCGACAACAAGACACCGCCGAGATAAATGCCCGACAACGCTGGCAAAGCGAACATTTACCTTTAAGTTCCTCGCACGATCTCTCCACGCTCCACGTATAAGCAATAAAAACACGCTTATTTATGCGTAAAGTAGCCTGATAAATCCAATGGGGTCCTGTTTAATTCGGAAGATGAACGCAGGCGTAGGCAGAGGGAACCTGATAACAACTAATTGAAAGGTTAATCTACATAGGAGTCTGTGACAAAGTAGTACCCTCCCCTTTCGGCACTCCATCAGCCACAGAGGAGGACTAACTCGCTGTAACCGCTATGTGACATCACATCGCTCATTGGGAAACAATGTACATTGTTTCAGACTACATGGCATGGGTGGGAAAAGAGGAGACATAATGTGCCCTGTCTGTGAAGCGGAAAAGGAAACTTTTAATATCACTTATTGGGATTTGAATGTATGCGTGCAAAATCGTCTCCAAGTCAGCACGCGCAATCATGCGAGATTTTAAACTGTATGGGGAAAAAGAGACACTAGTAAGTGTCACAATGAAACTAGTAAGATCGCCCAACACAGATCAATTTCATATGAATACACGCATATATGCATAATTATAATAAAAGTTTCACACCGTTTAATTATACATCACTTTTTAATTGCTCAGAAGGTGTTGCACATGTAATTGATGTTTGTTTGCAATATAAATACCAGCATCAATTAAATACAGCCAAATGTGCTACACCACAGTTGGAACAACATAATCAGAGTAAATTGAAAACATTTAATAACAAAATATGCAACAAAACCCACTGATAGTTTTCAACTGCACCTGAAAGCCCATGGGTTCGCCCTGTGGTGAAAATTTGGTGTTGCAGAGCAATCTGAACCATGGACATGTTACTTTTTTACTGTGCCTGAGAGGAAAACAAATTGCACACTAAAACTTGAGCCATGTGGGATGTGGTTACAGTTTGGCAAAAGCCTGCATACTGGCTTCCAGCAAATCCTGATCAAGGTGATTTGACACCAAAGGATTGTCTTCAGTTGTCTTTTTTGAAACA
The DNA here is from genome assembly GCF_001515605.1 of Sinocyclocheilus anshuiensis. Lineage (NCBI taxonomy): Eukaryota > Metazoa > Chordata > Actinopteri > Cypriniformes > Cyprinidae > Sinocyclocheilus > Sinocyclocheilus anshuiensis. The sequence continues at coordinate 28,195 of NW_015548255.1, forward strand.
CCAGGTTGAGCTACTTATGGCAGCTGGTCTGGGTGTGATATACTAACACATCACTTAACACTGTGTTAATATAATTACACTGCTTTCAGTTGGATCCACTTTTTAGTTTTGTATATGACGTTTTTATTTTAAAGTTACCACTAGGCATTGTTGTTTTTGATCAGCTGCATTGGATCATAACGATACCTGTCACTTCACAGGTGATAACTGGCATCATTTTCATCCCAAGACCCCCTTTTTTAGCACTGTAATGTGTGTGGCTATTGCAATTCAGTGTTACTTATTTGTATGCCAAAAGGGAAGGTTAATTTGTTTACAAGTTACACAGATACATTGGAATTATTCATGTTTGCATATTTCAACCACTGGCATAGTCATATTCGCATTCAGACAGAGGCAGGATAAATTCCCTGCACAAGGGTATAACAGCACTAGGGTAAGTAGATTAGCTCAGACTGATGACCTTCCAGATACTGGTGCACTTTTCTAACCACAAAAATACAACTGTGTTGAATGTGCCAACTAAGCAAAGACGATCAATTTCCTAGATTGTTGTCTAGATGGGTTTTCTTCTTTTAAATAATATAAATACAACATTTGCTATTATAGTGGACCAAACCAAATCAAATAGCTGTAAGCATATTAAGCATCAATCATTATGAAATGAATAAACTTTAAATGAGGTCACACAGTAGCTGGTCTGATTCATTGTTTTAAATATACAGTGCCTGTTGCTTTTCAACTAAAATGATAAGTCATTGGTCATTTTTAATGAGATAACACACTTATAGCAAGTCATGTATTGAAAACTTTTGTGTAAGTGTTTTCTAAAATTATAGATTTAGCTGATTAGAGATATCCAGTTTGAAGTTAAATAAAAAATTCAGACCCACTTTATATCAAGTGCCTTTAACAACTATACAGTGCATTTATTGTGTAGATACATGTATTTACATTGCACCTGTATTTAAATCGTACCTGAATGTAATTAGTTGTAATTAAATTGTTAATAAATCTGTAATTACACAGTTGACCTTAACCTACTCCTTAAAGCAAGTCACATTTATATAGTGCTTTATACAATACAACTCGCCCTCAAACCTACCCATACCACTAAATCTGTCCCCTAACCTTAACCATATCCCACCTCAATAGCAGCAAAAGTTTTGCAATACAACATGAACGCAAGTACATTGTACATAATTAATCTTTTTAATGTACTGTAAGTACATACACCTAATATAAAGAGGAACCAAAATTTCAACTATATCAGAAACACAACTGTGTTTACTTCTTGCTTGACTTTGTTCTTCTATACCTACTGACTGAAATGTTGTCCAACAGCAACACACCTGTGAATCAACTTGCATTTTATAAACCTCACAGGCAACTTTCGCAGGTCTTAAAAACACCCAGCATCATTGTAAAACACACAGCGGGAGGATTAGAGAAGAGGAAAAAACACAAGCGTGACTGTGTGTGAGCTGAAAATGTGAAATAGTGCTCAAGGACTTTGTCCTTGTTTAAAACCGTGTGCTCAGTGATGCCAGGGCCCAACCGGGTTTGTCAGCGACAGAACCCGAATCTGCTATGATTGCTGTCACACACGGGGACAAAGGGTCAGCTGTACCTTGAGTCTCTCTAATGATGCTCACAAATAGCTACTCCTCATCCCATATCAGAGAGATGAACCAATGCAGACCTGCCACTGTCATCAAGAGGACAGGCAGAAGCTGGAGGCTTTCTACCCATCCAGTAGGACACAGAAGTTGAGAGAGTAAAATAGACCAAAAATGGAGTCTAAAATCTCTGCCTAACAAAAACCGATAATGCACAATATAACACATTTCAAGCAATAAACACCCATTTTGCCCATTTATAAGGTTAGGAAGAGAATACAAGTGACAGCAGTAATACAGCCTTTTTTGTTTATTTTGGCATTTAAGTGTTTCCCACAAATACATTTGGTTTACAACAGGAAGACTGGCCAACAAAATTTCTCTGAGATAAAACGAGCCTTTGATTTCAAAAAAGCTCAAATGATTCATCCGGCTTCTGTATGTTTGCAATATTGGCTTCAGTTTTTATAGCTAATTACGACTAAAATAAATTTTGTTAGCAAACACCACATCTGGAAAGATGCTGGTTATGATCATCACTCTTAACCGTGATACGAAAATGGCTTTAGTAAAAACAAATCAATATTTCCAACAGAAATTCCTCTTTTGCCTCTTTTGTAAACAGTTTTTAATGTGAAATATGTCTCTGTGATCGTATTAGGCTGTGAGACAACAGAGGCACAGCAGAAGGCAGGCAGTGAACAAGAGAGGAAAGAGGAACAGAAGATTAAAAAGTCAATTAAAAAAAGGCATTAGTCCTATAAAACACTCGGACGGCCGTATCTTCCGGTCTCTCAGTGGCCCATCAGTGGAAGTCTGGCTTTTCTGGGAATGTGCAGCCTGCGTGGCGAATAATGACGTTAGCAGAGTAGTGTCCAGCGTGGATGCACTGCTCAAAGGTCTTATCCTGTACCAGCTGAGACAGGAAACCTGCACACACATGCAAACAGACATCGAAAAAAAACACAAATCAGATCCGCAGCGTGCAAGAGAGTGGACAGACAGATCCTAATCAAAAAGCATGCGCAAACACATGCACACAAACATATGTTTAATGAACGCACACATGCACACACATCCGAGCGCATAGACACACACACAAACATATGCCGGCGAATGTTAGCTCAGAAAACGTAGTCGGGTATCGATTTTGTTGCATTTGCTTTCTTTTAAAAAAATTAAGGAAATCAGGCTTAAGGGGAAAGGTGATGCAAAGGCCCTCTTTAGTGATGTGCGATACAGAAATCCTCCAGCTGCCCTCGGGCTCTGAACCCTCCCACCTAGATCTCTGCTCTCTGCAGCAGTGCCAGAGCGCATTGAAAAACAGCTGGCAAATTCATTTTCCAACACGGCAGAGCGCTGGCCTCCAACCTCTTGTTGGAACGGATAAAGGAGTTAAAAAAATCAATACGACGTTTGAGCAAACACGCTCACAGCTCTATTAGTCGCAAGGTTCTCCTGGAAGAGCTACAGGAAGACATGTTAGCAAATCAGGCTCGTGGCCTTTGAAAAGCAGAGGGCTGCGGAAGAGGCGTGGTATGAAGATAAATGACACCGACCCGAAAGACCAGTGCGAACGGCGTGATCAACATCGATATTTCTGTTTTTCGTGGGGAGCCAAACAGCGTTGTGCTTTATGCTTTTGATGGATGGCTTCACAGTTCAGATTGGAGTAGACACGCAGCGGCTATCTGAATGCGCGGTTATTAGCTAAACCCGCAGATTAAAGATAACGGCTGTGGGGAGTCTGGAAACTCCACTAATCCATCATGAAAGTGATCTATTTCCCCTTAACTGTGTTATCTGAGGTTAAATAGTACAATAGAACATTGGCAGCTTCATGTGATTAAACTAAGCCAAATAAATGAAGTATAACTACAATTCATCTACAAACTGTCATTCCAGAGCAGCTGCACAGGAAATAAATAAGCATTGTGTGTCAGATCTCTTGCATCACGGTCTGGTTTCCCAGAGGTTACAGATCAAACCTAATCCTGGATTAAATTGTCCTGTCAATAGTGATTTTCCATTGAACATACTTTCTTCTAGGACTAGTCTGAGTCTAGGATACCTGTTTCAATATTTCAATTCAGTTGTGTGCTGAGTCTGAGATTTCATTCTTCTGTCATTTATGCATTAATTATTGGGTTCATTAATCTATTAGGTTATCACACCTTGTGTTCGAGAGAGGATAAAACATTTATAATGTTTGAATATTTGTATGAATATTTAATAATAATAATCATAATATGTATTTAATTATTACCATTATTAAAGGGGTCATGAACCGAGAAATCAAAATTCCCTTGATCTTTTGACATTTAAAAGGTCATTGTACTATAAAAACATTCTGTAAGTTTCAGAACTCAAAACTTTCTTGTTAGTCTAAAAACAGCTTATATTGAAGCCAATCTGCCAAAATGACAGGTTGTGGAATGTGCTACTTTATGACGTAATAGAGTGGGTAAACCCCGCCTCCACAGAAGATGATCAACGCCTGCTTCTACAGCACTGCCTGTTTAGCTCCGCCCACCGATTCATGCATGTAGTGTAAATAACGAGAGAGGCAAATGCAGGTCTACGCAGAAATTAAACGATAAAGATGACTATGAAGACAACAAGACACTGTACAGTGCCAAGCTGTGGAAAAACACAGTCTTTGCATTGCCTTCCTTCTGATCCCAACATCTAGGGCACCAGTTTCAACATTTCAAGCCATTTGCATGCTGACTAGAATTTTTTTTCCTGTGATTTATGCATTAATTATTGGGTTAATTAACTTATTAGCTTATCAGACCTTATGTTCTAGAGCAGTGTTTCCCAACCGGGGTGCCGTCTGTCGAGAGCAGGGGTGCCGTGTAAAAAATCATTTTTTAATATTTTTAAATTGCTAAAATGTTCAAAAAAGCATCTATTATATAAT
>NW_015548255.1:32861-33376 GCF_001515605.1 Sinocyclocheilus anshuiensis
CAGTATTGTTGCAATAGCCCTACTGTGTTGTAACATGGTGTGGTAAATGGGCAACTCTGGTAACGCTGCCCGCTGCCCCATTGATCTGCTAACCGCTATGTTATGCTCACGTGTTCTGGTAATAATAGCTTTCTAGGACTAAACATTATTTGGATAATTGGTAAAAAAAAAAAAAAAACGAAATCTCTTAATAGCCCTACTGTTAGACTTGAAAAACTAAAAAGCAATTTATTTCATTTGTAGGCCTGTCGTTATTTTTTATTTGTGCTATCATTAGTAATTTCTTTATTTATTCTTATTTTATAAGAATAAATTGGTCTTTTCATTAGAAATTAGCCTACTGATTGCCACCATTGATGGACAAAATGTTTTAATAATATTAAAAAATATCTGTATGACATTATATTCTGCAGTTCTTCCCTGTTGTACCGAATATCTATACTTTTAAAATGATCAAATCGAAGTTAGAAATTCAAATATTGTGACAAAATTAATTTTGTAGGGTGCCACAAGTT
>NW_015548255.1:38099-97639 GCF_001515605.1 Sinocyclocheilus anshuiensis
TAGAGAGACTAAACCAATTAAAATAATGTTTAAATATTTGTATGAATATTTATTTCATAACAACAACAACAATCTATTAGATTAGGCTATGAATATTTTGAATATCTGTTTGAACATTATTAATAATAATAACAATAATAATAATAAATATATTACTATAGAATTAGTCTCTTCTATCAAACACAAAAGATATAAATAAATATATATAATTTTTTTTTTATAAATTGTCTCAGTGCTTTTTAGTCCATACAGTCAATGGAAGTCAATGGGGTCCAAATGCTTTTCTGGACACCACTGACTTTCATTGAATTCACAAAAACTGTTGAAATTATCATCATAATCAGTTTCTCAGCAAAAAGAAAAGTCATACAGGTTTGCAACAACATGAGGGTGGATAGACGATGACAAAATTTTCATTTTTGAGTGAACTATTGCTTAAAGTATTGAAGTTATTAAAGATGTACTTTGAAAGTACATCTTTATGGCTTGGTAGCATAGTACCTCCAACAAAGGCGTCTCCAGCACCGGTGGTGTCCACTATCTCGCTCTGGTCGATCTCCAGGACAGGGAACGTCTCCACCTTGTCACCTGTGGAAAAGACGGTTCACGGTAAGTGTGAGCTTGTTAAACTATCGTTGTGCTGAAAAACGAGCCTCATTCACAGACCGGCTGTTTGGCAGACGTGCGAGACTTTCTGCTGTCAAAAATTGTCATTTTTTGATAAAAGACTGTATATTTTCCCCATAGAAGCTCAACTTTTTCAGTGTCAAGCGTAGATTTAAAGCTGCAAAAATAAAAGCCAGTCATCTTTTTGTCAGCTCGAACACCTTGTTCGCTGCTTATTTCTTCATCGCAAACAAATCTAGTTAGCATGATGCTAATCTATGGGATGATATTAGACTCAAAATGATTAATAGATGCACGCACAATTATCCATGTACTGCATACATTTTATACATGTATCTTACTAACCACAAACAAATGCCTTTCAATTTGAGTCTGTGGAATTCAACGGAACGTTGTCAGTTATTCCTTCCTTGTAGGCTATTATTAAATGCATTAATTGATGTCTAGTTCGAGTCGATCTTGTTTGGTTCTTATGGATTTTGAGACTTCATTTTCGCAGTTTACAGCATTTCACGTCCCCCACACACACAACTACCAACGAACAAGGCCCAGTGCTATTCTCCTCTACCGTAGAAATATAATAAAGATGTTTTATTGAATTTGTTCTAACTTAACTTGTATTAAGACACAGAATAGCTAATATTAATTTTGCCAAACAAGAACTTTGTGACGGTACCTTGTTTTTTTTTTTCTTTCTTTCTGTAATTCAACGGCACGTTGTCAGTTATTCCTTCCTTGTAGGCTATTATTATTATTACTATTATACAAAGATGAAGTTGACTATGCTGATTAGCCATCTCTGCAGTATGAGAGAAATGCACCTTTCATATAGACCTACAGCACTGCAAATGCTGCAGCCTGTTCATTATCAGAATAAAATACAGTCAACCAAACATATAGATACACTATAGAATCTAGATACACTGCTTAATTAAAACAGCCCTTAGTTCAATCCGTTCCGTTCAGCCTGAGCTCGGGCCAAGCACATATTTACTCATGTGAAGAGGACGATTTTTCATGGACATCTAGACATCAATTAATGCACGCGTGTCACCTGATCCACATATGCACGGATTCCTTTTTGCATGAGCAATTTATGATATATTAATGCAGAACAGAACATTTTTATTCGCAAACATGTCTGTATTTGTACAAATCGCTGCACATTAATTTAATCCTGAATTCCACAGACTCAAATTGAAAGGCATTTGTTTGTGGTTAGTAAGATACATGTATAAAATTTATGCAGTACATGGATAATTGTGCGTGCATCTATTAATCATTTTGAGTCTAATATCATCCCATACTAATTATCTATGACATAACAGAGGCAGGAACAAACTTAGTACCATGAAAAGATGGAGAAGTTCTCACAAGACATGCAGAAAGGAACAGATTCACTTGCCAGTTTCACTTGATGAGCTGTAAGAGCCCTGCTTGGGCCTTGAACTTAAGGAGAGGCAATTATATCATTTGCCAGCTCTTCAGCATGGCAATTCTTGCACAAAAATGGAGCTGTTCACTAAAATAGCATTTGAAAGACAGCGTCAGTCTATTTTCAGCATTCAGTTTGAATGATCTGTCTCTTTTCAGGCTAAAATAATGCATGAACTGTCCCATGGTTCCCTCTCGAATGCCTTCTACTGTACGCTTGTGTTTTATTCATGGCATTAGCCTCCATTAGGGATGAATGAGGCTGATATAACTTTGCTTTGCAGTAAGATCATCCCTTCAGAGAACCCAATATTAGATTCTTGAGGACCTTCAGAAAATTCCACATGCGGCAAGTCTGGCAACCCACTCCAGTGCTGCGATTTCCCATTTGAAACTGAGCTACTGCTGCCTTTAAGTGCACGTGGTAAGTCTCTACTCCACAGTTAATCAGTCGATATTACAACACATTACACATTCAAGTCTAGGAAAAAAGTGGGAGGTAGTCAAAACAAAAACAATAGATGACACAATTACTGTCACTGCTGCTGAATACACCAGGATACTGCATCACTTTTACACAACATGAGTTATGTATTAATTATTGGGTTCATTAAAGGGGTGGTTCACTGTTTTTTTTTCTAGGCTTGATTGTGTTTATGGGGTGCAGTCTCCAATAGTGCGGAAACTAGTTCATAGTGCGCGTCTAAACGTCCCGCCCCTCACCTCAGCGGCATGTGCGCCGGTTGTATTGTAAACAACGGCCTCGTTAATATCGCTTATCAATTTGAGCCCGATTGAGAAGCAGAGGATATTATTGAAGAGGATCGTGCAGAACCTGTGCAAGCATGGCTTTTAATGTGATTTTGAAACTTGTGAATCCATTAGAATCGTTAGAAGACAGAATCGCGATTTATATATGAATAGATTTTTATGTGCACCTCTAGTTTTCGCTTCCTCTTCTCTAAAGCAGCGCAGCATGGCCTCGCCCCCTTTGCTGCCTTTTCCCGAGGGTGGGGTTTATCTGGGTTTGTTACGTCACGAACCGGGGAAGTAAATTGTTGTAGTCCCTACCAGCCGTTTTTGTAGGCATTAAACTGCCAGAATTTTAAAAGACGATATCTCCGTTTGCACTGAACTTTCAACTTCGTAACTTTGCAGATATTGTTTATGATCAAACAGCAACATTAGACACTAACTAACGTTAAAAAAGTGAAATCGCAATCAACCACCCCTTTAATCTATTAGGTTATCAGGCTTGTGTTCTAAAGAGGCTAAAATATTTATAATAATGTTTGAATATTTGCATGAAAATGAATTTAATGACAATAATATTCATAATAATAGTTATTACATACAATAATGTTAATTAATAAATCAATATTAAATCAATGAATAACAACACATATCAATATATAATAACTGTGCATTTATAATTATTATAATTACAAATAAAATAAAATTAAAAGTATATTAACATTCATTGATACTAAAATAAAGTATATTAACATTCAGAAAAGATCTGTCCCAACAAGATCTGTCAACAAAATCATTCATCGATGTCAATTGCAGAGTTGCCTTCTGCCATCTTTGATGTCAACATATCCCTTTCCTTTGTTACTCTGGTATCAGAGAATTCATCCCAGAAGCAAATATGACTTCTTGTGGTCATATATGTGCAAGTAACTCAAAATTACAATACTCCACTTGAAGGCTGCATGAAACTTTACATTTCCTTACACAAGAGGCAGAAAAAGTACTCGAGCCAGTCTTAGCCAGCCCAGACATTCTTTCACCAAAATAGCCAGTAATCTTCAACAACATAGGGCTTTAAAGTATACACCTGCTAATTGTAGTCAGTAGGTGTCAAAGACCATCACTTTGTGTGGAGAACTTCAGAGGAAACCTTCAGACACAGACAGTAAACAACACAGAACGCCAGCAAAGGCTTTCAACTGATGTAACAATGAGCACTCAAGACATGTCTGCTGCATGTGAGCGGTTTTTCCCTAAACGAGGCAGGCGATTGTGTCTTTGATAATTAATTAGACAAAAAGCAGATCCTTTTAGAATCAGCTAATTAGCAGCAAAATGACTTTGCTTAATTAATGCAGGCAATGAAGCATGCTCGCCTGCCTTCCTCTTGAAATGATTAACTAGAGGATCTTCCGTGTGAATTAAGTTAACAGAAACTCATGATCTATCTATTATTTTACAATTAAAGATTACAATATTTCCATTGCCATCATAGCATGCTTTCTCCCTCATGACAAACTACGAAAGAAATCAAGTGCATACGTTCATATGGAGCCTAAATCTGCAGACAAATGACTGAAGGGGGAAAAAAATGACCAGACGCAAATGAATATGTTCGAAATGAAACTGTATGTGGTTCCTTCCTTCCTGTACACAGGCTGACCTGATTCCACTTCCTTTTATGACTCAGAAACAGCGCAGCCTGAGAGTGAGAGAAAAAAAATAGCCATTAACTGTTCCTCCCTTTGATACCCATGACTGAACTGAAGAGGCTCTAGACAGTAATGGGCATCAAACTGACGATTAAGGCTCGTATGAAGCAACGACACTCTTCTCTTCAGATTTGTGAGGGAGTAAGCAGAGAAAATGCACTTCAACATGGCGAGAATGTAGGTACTAGCACAGGCTAACCCCTCTGCCCTTTGATGACAGGTCACGCACCAGAGGCATGCCGGGAAATGTCCAAACATCCCAACCGTGGTGAGTCATCTGAAAAAAAAATTATGAGGTGGTTCTTAGAAGTACATGGTACAACATTAGGTCATATCCAAGGGTCAGACTCCACAATAAAAAAAAAATATGCTACAATAAAAAATATTTAAAACACAAGCGCACGCTGCCTATTAAGTCCATGTAAATTGCTGCATGGAACAAATGTCAATACAATAAAACCTTGGTGTTTAAAACAGATTTAAACTTGATTTAGGGTTCAGAGGGAGGACCGTGAGCTCTTAAGAGCTTGAGAAACATACACTGCCAGTCTTCCATCTTGGTAAACAAGGCTGAACTTGCATATGTGCTAGTCCCCTTGCATTGATGTTTAATGGTGCATGTTGCTCTAGGTGGTTCCCATAACCTCACTTTGTCTACTACAAGCTGCATCAATTGATATGATAATGGGGGGAGGACGTGTGAAATGAGAGGGGCTGCGCTGGAGGACGAGGCGTCCAACCACTTGGATGCCAAATGGTGTCCAGGAGCCTCTCTCAGCTCTCAATGGGGACAATGACAAGAGTTTCAAGGAATGGAGGCAAGAGGCAGATGCTTAGAAAAAAGAAAGATTCACACTACTAATTGGTCCAATAGGATGTTTTCATTACTGTCATCGTTAACCAACATGCACAGCAAAAATCATATAATAATTGAGTATTGTCTTCCAGTATTCCTAAACTCATAAGATTAATGCTTCTTTAGTAGTTTTGTGGAAGAAATATTTGTAAAAAGGAAACACAATTCCACATAAATACATTTAAAATAATTTTCGCAAAAGGTGTTTACAAAGACTTTAATGACTTTTCACTGTCTTTTTAGAGGTTGCTTAAATGCAATCCAGTAATGGGCCTCAACTATAAATTAAGCACAAAAAAGTGGTAATTTCATTCATTAATTTTGGTAAAATACTACTGACACAACTCAATGTGTATCATAAAAATCACAAGTGGATCACGAGCCTTGAGTACAGCATAAGCTGTATGTGTTTGATTCACAAAAAAGATTTGAATCATTAGTTTGGGAATCGGTGGTTGAACTATACTGATCAAGCTGTGTGGGTCTCATTCATTACAAAGAATTGACTCAAAAGAGTCATTCATTTGGGAATCACCCTACACTGGGTTGTGCTGTATGTTTTTGATTCACTATGAACCAGTTAATTCGAATGGGAATCAAACCGTTACAATGTGTGTTTTTTACTCACTAAAAAGAACCAGCTCATTAGAATCACACTGTTTGGCACAGTAGATTTAGTAGCATTGTTGTAGCGCCCTTAACCGTAGTACAGGAAACACTTCCGCATGGGCGGAAAATATATATTTATTAAATGAACAGCTAATAACCAGAACACTAACCCAATTCTTGAGTGTCAAATATAGGGCAAAATAGTATAAGTGAAAGGACAAGTCTGCTAAACAAGGGAATTTAAATCATTTAAAGAGTAAAAATGAATCATTTCTGAATTAAGGTTTTACAAGAGGTTCTGGTCCAATGTGAAAGAGGACCATTTATGTAAGCACGCAAGAGCAAACTAGGGCAAATAAAGACAGAGAAATTAAATTCCTAAATCGCTACACTCTGCTCTCATTCCCCTCAAAACCATCCTTGATGGACATCTCCTTCCATTTCATCAACCCGGAGAGAACACATCACATCTTTATTCAAAACATATTATTGAACTTGGCTCTCAACATGCTGCTTTGGTTAGTCTGAGAGCATTCCAGGACCAATTTCATGTTAATGTATAACACAAAAGAGGCCATTGGCAGGGCTCTTTAATAGGCATGGCAATTAAAACTTTGCTGCCAAAACCTGACTTTGTTGTTACTGGCTTGTGGTCGTCCCTGTAAACACAGTCTCTGGGCAGTTCACAGGGAGCTCCATCGCTTTTGTGGTTTTGCCATTCTTCACTTTACATGTTCATGCAGAAAGTGAAAATACTTTCCTCTGCGTGACTATCCAGGGAGCGGAAAAAAAGGGGCAACAAAGTTACACCTCCCGAGCTGTGAGGTTATATTAATAGCTCTTGTACAGCTGTTTCTGTTTGGTGCTGTGTTTGACACTAGTGTGCACAGATCAGAAGTGAGATGTTGCTTTCAGGGTTTTGTTATCCCTTTGGCACGGGCCTCTCAGGAGGAAGAGGAAACCACAGCTCTGCCCACAAAAAGGCACTCCAGGAACAAGCAGCACTGTAAACGTATTGGACCGGCTCAAAATAAAACAGGCCGGCGAATACAAACCATGCATGCGTGACTATTTATAGAGCCCGAGCATCAGAAAAAAACATCATAACATTTACAGCACTGTAGAGTCATGCCAATTACGTGTAATAAATTCTCTTGTTATGCTATAATATGATTATGCTCGTAATGTGACAAGCCAAAACCATGAAAGCCTCGGGTCATGCGATAATTACTCTTTTACTGTAGCTTAGGCATTGTCATTTCAAACATATCACTGCGACTTTCAAAAAGTGATCGCATGGTGGATTATCATTCGGCTGTTCAGACAGCAACAGAAATGTTTCACGTCTCCAATAGATACCTGAGCTACTGAATGACAAGCTATTCACTACACAATGAGACATGACACAAAACCAATGAGCAGGAGAGAGATTCAAGGCCTTCAGACAGCTGCGGAACGGTGAGAGATTATTCCTCTCAAATCCACTTCTCGTCGGCTCCAGAGCCAAACAAAAGCTCCAAGGAGTAAACAAGGATGGCCCTCCTCTTGGCAAACAGACTGAGGAAACTGCCCTCACTTGCCTTCTTTTCTCTGATCCACCATCTCCACGCTAGGGCTGGTCAGAGAAACATGAGCGTGACAAACACATTTAGCCACTAATAAAGGGCACCCACCATGCCGAGAGTGGCAGGAGATAACCAGCACAAATAATCAGAGGAGTCTGGGACGAAGAGAGCTTTAAGAGGCAGTTTTGCCCTTTTCAAAGCGAGACATTGATCAGATCCCCTCGCCTCTGAGCCATGCTAATTAGCTGAAGACGAGCGGTGATGTCACGATCGATTTGGCGGACGTGAGGTCTTTATCCGTTGCCCTTCCCATCGCGAGTGAGATACTGAACGAATGCGATGCATATGCTCAAATTTCATGAGGTGAATTCAAAATCTGTGTTCAAAAATCAACAAAATCTATGATAGCTTGTTTCCGCCTCAGAATAAAAAATAAAGGTAATTGTGAGTAAAAAAAAAAAAAAAGGTATAAAAAGTCACAATTGTGAAATATAAAGTTGTACATATGAGATGTATAGTCACAATTATGAAAAATAGTTTAAAATTCAACCAAAATTGAGATACAATATAAATATAAAGTTAATAGTTTAAAAAGATAAAATGTCACATTTTGAGCTGTCAATTTTGAGATGTCAATTAAAATAAAATAAATAAGCTTGCAGTTGTGAGATATAGTCACAATTAAGATATGAAATTGCAATTGTGAGAAAGTCAGCTTGTTTCCACCTCGGAGTAAAAATAAAGGTAATTGTGAGTTTAAAATAATAAGTCACATTAAAATATAAAAAGTCAATTTTGAGATCTAAAGTTACAATTATGAAAATTAAAGATGCAACTGTGAGATACAAAGTTTCAACTGTGAGATGTATAGTCACTATTATGATAAATTTGTAATAGGGTATATGTCGAACATCACCTGACCAAGCCCGGAAAACAGGTCTCATTGCTTCCGCTTGTCGGAGAACGTGTTAACAGCCGTATTAAATAATAGCGATATCTATGGACTTTTAAGATAATCAGTTAAACTAGCTAGCTGTTTTTATTGTTGACGTTTTATTCAATTTTTATATCTAAATGTGAAAAGAATTAAAAAAAAAAAACTTTTAGATATCAGTCCGCATATGTGATGGACATTGGTTATGATCATCACTGGTATCTACTTTGAAGGCATCTTGAGTAAAACTGCTTCATATTTAACGAAGCATATGCAAAACGCTTGAACCGGAAGCGACGAGACCCGGTTAACAGAATACGGAAGTCTGTTGCGCATAACCCCTATTGAGACATTAAGTTGAAACTGCGAGAAATGTGCAATTGTGAGATAAAATAATATAAAAGTTATGAGAAAGAGAGATAATAAAATGATAAATCAGTTTCTCAACTGTGAGAAATAGCTTCAGTTATGAAAAAGTTGTGAGATAAAGTCACAACTGAGATATGAAATTGTGACTGAGAGAATTATTCTCACAATTAGCCTACTTTTTTTTTTTATAAAGTAGGCTAATAACCATCCTATGGTGCCTAAACAGGAAAGTTCAGTCCACTTTATGTCAGTAAAGGCATCACAGAGGCTGTTTACGTAATCAATCAATGCCACATCTTATAACTATAAGCTTTTCTTTTGCTTTTTAAGCCTATCAAAACAAGCAGCTACTAACTGACTGCTTACAGTGTTTCTGTTTTAACTCAGCTGCGTTGAAGGTGCATTGCATTAATGAGACACAAACAAGGACGGGCAAACATTACAGAATAATAGCCCTAACATAACACAAGAAAAATGTGAGGGAGAGCATGAACATACTCGCGCACACACACACACACGCACAGGAAGAGCGTGTGTGTTCCTGAGTGCATAATGACCTTTGCTAAGGGCTCACGGAGATGGAGGAAAACAGACTGAAACTAAAAGTCTCCTCTGGGGAGTTCATTAGGTGCAGGTAAATCTGACAGCACATTAGACACATTCCTCCTGAATAAGTTTCAAGACGAGCAGCACCTCTCCAGGAGCAGGAATGAAAATGTTCCTCTTTAGTAGGATGACAAAAACAAAACGGATTACATGGAGTGACTTTAGAATTATTCACAACCGAAGTAAAGGCAATTTATTTCTCTCACTCTTAGAGTCACAATGAAACAGAAGTAGTGACAGATCTTTTCTGAATGAAACAGATTATTGAAAAAGAAAAAAAAAGTAGGGCAGAACTTGGTTCTATAAATTGGTAAATCATTGTAGAAGCCCTGCATATGTCACCAGGGAGAAGTCTAATGTTTCACCGGAAGATGGAGTTATGACAGTTTTGATGAAAATTTCGAGCTGAAAAAGTTTTTTTTTGTTTGTTTTAAGAAATCAAACATATGCATTGATGAACTATTCACTATCTATAACATGCATTTAGAAAATAGGGTGAATTTTCGTTTTATGCCAACTTTAATGTAGCCTTGATTTACAAGCACCTGCAAAACATAAAGCAAACTTTGAGCAGAACTTTGGAGAAGTCAGTCCTACAAGTCAGTCATGCCGGTTTGGAATGACATGAGGGTTAGTAAACAAAGACATTTTTTATTTTTGGGTGGACTATCCCTTTAAATCACATCATGCGCTTGAGTTGGGACAACCACATCCAAGCCCAGTGTATTCCAGTCTAGATAAGATAAGGATATGGTCACATCCAGATATCACTGAACAGTGGAGTTTACAAGTCAACTGGAAATAAACACACCTGCAGCAGCCTCTCTCTCTCTCTCTCTGCAGAAATGCAAAGACCCTCCTGTTGTGGTGTTAGTTTCACTTCTTGTGATATTAAAAGGAACACAACAAAGGTTATCTCTCTAGAACCTCGGTTCCAGGAAGTTAGAATAAAGTACAACACTTATGAGTTATGACTCTGCCCAAAACTGTAAGCCTGCCCTTGTTGGGCTACATTCCTACACATCAAGTTTGTGATTACACGGGACGTTCTATTTTGAAAAATGGTCACGAAGAGTGCGATTAAGTTAGCTTAATACGTGAACTCACGGAGGAGGGAAAGTACTAATAGAACACCACAGACTCTCTTCCTCCCTGTGACGCTGTTGTCCCTGTCGGAGCCCCTGGGCGACCCTGCACACGCAGCCATCATTAGATCAAAGACCGTGGGCGCCGTGCTCTTAATATGAGCCTGTAATAGGTGCGCCAGCAGGGCCGCGTTCTGTTCAGCGATGTCACAAAGGTGCTTCATTAAGGGTTCCTCTTCTGGCAGCTTTCATTAAGGAAATTAATGTGGAGGGGCGAGGACAGCCTGCGTTTATGCCGCGAGAGAAAGCCGGCGTGCACAAAAAGGAACTACACAATAACAAATCTGCATCTCTTTGGAGCGTCGCCCCCAGGGCCTATCATCCCAGCCTTCTTAATCACCATTAAAACAACTTCATTGTGACATTCAGAGCCTGCTGAATGATCACATCCCCACATAGAGAGCAAATTGCAAATGAAATGTAGAGATCAGACGGCATCAGAGCACAGCCTCTGGGAGGTTGAGCAAATCTTCAGTTCTCTTTTATATTGATGTTTATTGGCGGAGGCAGCGGGGAGCAATAACGTCCCTCTCCTTCTCCGTCGCCCCTGCTATTTGAACCCACTTATTCGGCGCTCGTGCGATGCCTGACATTTTTTGCGGCCAACTACCTCGTACGTGGCGTCCTCGTTCACTTAGTGTTCGTTTGTATAGGTTCGCTGGGAGTTGTCGCCGACCCTGCGGCTCCTTATGAAAGGGCTGCGGGAGGTTAGCCGAGCCCGCCTTTTTCCTCAGCGCAGTGTAAAATGCCTCCAGGAGAGTATTTTCTCTAAAGCCGACGCTTAGGCTGAAAGTTAGCTCGGAACAAGTGGGAGTGAGGTGGTTCTGTAGCAAAAGGGAAGGATTGTCTTGTAGCGCTTTCCTCTGATGAGGCTTTACAGGAGTAGCAATTGCCTGAGCAGCCTTATCAGCCCAGGGGGACTAATGCTATTAGCGTTTGTGTGATAAACGCAGCGCAGTGGAACCAATACAGCCAGCTTTGCCGCGTTACTCTGGTAACATGTTGAGTAAATTGTATAATACAGAGATCTGCGACAGCTCTGTTTAACAACACTTCAATTCTGTAGTGCAGACTTGTGAATAGGATTATAAGCTAACAGGGGTGAGGGACGTCATTTGTCAAGCAACAAGTTGTCTTAGAGTGAGGCCTATAAAATCAGAGAACAACCTTAACATGGCATTTTATTGTACAGATCAGTGGTCGGCAACCTTAGGCACGCATGTCACCATTGGCAAACAAGTGAAAATGGTGACAATGTTATATGATTATATAATATTATATATATTATATATAACTATTTAAGAATGTTCAGTAAAAATATGCTTTGACAAGAAAATAAACATGGTTTAAATCTAATTAAACCAACAATTAAATACTGTCAGAGGAAATAAAGATGTTTTATTGACAAAAAAAAAAAAAAAAAAAGATTTATACAATCGCATTAAATAAAGTCGAATTAACAGCAAGATGACATACACTACCATTGAAAATATTTTTCTTTAAAGAAATTAATACTTTTATTCAGCAAGGATGGTTTAATTTATGAAGTGTCAGTAAAGATATTTATAATGTTATGAAATGTTATAAGTTGTTCTATTTCAAATAAATGCTGTTCTTTTGAACTTTCTATTCAAAGAATCCTGAAATAAAAACACCGTAATTCCACAAAAAATATAAAGCACTCTGTTTTCAACTGAACTATTTGCAACATTGATAAGAAATAAATTTTTTTGAGCACCAAACTTAGTATATTAGAATGATTTCTAAAGGATCATGTGACATTAAAGAGTGGAGTAATGGCTGCTGAAAAAAAAAATCAGCTTTGCCATCACAGGAATAAATGACATTTGAAAAGATATTAAAGTAGAAAACATTTATTTTAAATTGTAATAATATTTCAAAATAATACTTCTTTACTGTATTTTTTTATCAAATAAATGCAGCCCTGGTAAGCATAAGAGACTTCTATCAAAACTATAAAAAAAATGACCAACCCCAAACTTTTGAACCCAAGTGTAAATGAACAAAAATGTGACTTTATATCAGGATTTTTGTTTTAGCCATTTTTAGCTGAGAGGGAGGAAAAATTGGACGCAGACTGAATTCAAACTTTTGTTTCTTGCATGAGCACCAAGGCTGAAATAGCTGCCACATATATGCCACCCACTAGGCAAACCTCTTCAAGGTTTTTGCGTCTAGGCAGACACTAAAGGTCATGTACAATGTTTACCTCATTGTTTTTCCAGGATCTCCAGAGTGTAGCAAGGGCAGCCGCTCATTGTGTCCCCGAGAGATTGAAATAATGTCCAACCTCGATGGAATTCATTGTAAGAACACTGTGAAATTCAATGAATCAAAATACAAAAGGCGATAAAAGCCGAATTATCCTGAACAAATGGAATTTAGCTGAGACTGGGCACTGGCGGACTGTAAAGCGAGGAATGCTGTTCTGGCAGGTGCAAAAGGAGAAGAAATGAAGAGCAGGAGAAGAAGAGCATAAACAGCTCAGCCTGTCTCCTTTACATTCCTGCCGCCTTCCCGCTTTCAACTTCAAACCCCGCTGGTTTAATCAGCTACAACTGTTATGCTTTCCCCACTATTCGGTTAAACTTATCCACTCCACAGAAAGATCCCCCACCACTCAGTAACCATAGCAATGTGACTGCAACAGCCCTTTGGATTCAAATTCTGCAACTGAGAGATAGGAGGTCATTGCCAAGGGCAAATTCATTTCACACTGAGCAACATCGAAAGCCGCCAGAGAAAACGGCATTCTATTCTTAAGATGACCTTGTTTGAGGCTATTCACTAATATTTACAGAAGAAATCTATCAACATCATTCCAACCGTAAATAACTAAAAGTGTTTCTGGGGGTTGTGTTATTTCTTTTTAACACAAGACGGTCCTGATCTAAAAGCGTGATTATGAAAACCTAATTCTGAATAGATGAAAACTGACCCACGCACCTTTGGTCATTACAGTTCCTTCTTTGCCTTGGGTGAAGACAACAATCCTCTGCCTTTTCTTGTTCTCTTTAGGCAAGCTTTGGGCCTTCTTCGCAATCTCCTCAATGTCTTCAGTCTGCACGAGAGAAAAAATAAAACACATACTTGAGGGTAAGAAGCAAATATTAAGTTATTCTAGATCAGATTAGATTTACTTTAATACTGCACCTTGTAAAGCCTGAGTCATATCTACTGAGCATGTTTAGTGACTGCAATTGCCAACTACATCTCACTCAGAACGACTGTTGTGTTGAAATGCTAAATGTCATGTGTAATCACATCACTCATGACTCACGTATTCATTCCAATGAAATGTTTAAATGCTAACAAGATACTAAAATGACACATATATCGCTCAGTGGTTTTAAAGCAATCCACTGATGTTTTCAATCTTCTGGCTTTTGAATGGCTACATTTGCAATACACCGATTTTCTTTCAAGAAAAAAGTTGGGACAAAAGTTGGACAGTTGTTTGAAATAATCGGAGAGAATCAATGCTTGAATAAACAAGTTGAAATGTCACTCTGATTGTCAAAAAAAACAGAAGAAATGGCAAAACTGATGCTCTGAAAATAAGTTATGTTAGAGGGAAAGAGAGCTACAGAGGTGATACCAACGTCAGATCTCTTTAGCATTCAAATGCTTCTTTAGGACTAAATGAGGCAGGCAGTTATTCAGAAATTCACAATGCAGTAAAACAGATGTTTTGGAGAGGATGCAAATAGATTTAACATACAATTGTGCATATTTGTGTAGACAAAGACAACAGTAATATGTAACACTATCTCTGTATATCAAAAAATATATTTCTGTGGCTTTCAGGTTTACTAGTTAAAACAGTCAGACAGACTGACTGACATAAAACACTTGGTTGCAAACTATATGTGTTTGATTCACTAAAAAGCATCATTCACAGAAACCAAACATTCAGAGTAATTCATTTGGGAACTGGCAGAGCTGTGTGGGTTTGATTCATTACAAAGAATAAGACTCATAATCTGACTACACTAGTCACACAGTATGTTTTTAGTTAATTTAGAACCGCCTCATAAGAGTCATTCGTTGGGAATCTGACAACACTGGTCGCACTAAGTTTTTGATTCAAAAAGAACCGGCTTATAAGAGTCATTCGTTTGTGAATCTGTCTACACTAGTCATGCTGTATGTTTTGATTCACTAAGAACCAGATTATAAGAGTCATTCCATAGGAAATCAGACAACACTGGTCACGCTGCATGTTTCTGACTCACTAAGAACCAGCTCATAAGAGTCATTCATTTGGGAAACAGACTACACTAGTCGCGCTGTAGACTCTTCAAGAGTCTTAAATAGTAGTGCAGGAAATTCTGTCGTAATTCTGTACGGAATGTACAGAATGCCAATGCAAGAATCAAGACATTCAAACGTCATTTGGCTTGGGTATCTTATCTAACACTTTCATAATACTGTGGTGGAACAAGCCAGTACTACTACTACTACTACTACAATACTCCAAGCATGTTTATGAGGATAAACAGAATTGTTTCTTGAATTTGACTCTAATGACTTCTAATGAGTCCAGTAATGGAGATGCCACTAACAGAACATTTTTGTCTATAAAAGCACTAAATAAAATAGTTAAATATACCTTTAGAAGTGTGTTGTACATGTTAAAACCTTCGTCTCATGATCTGACCTTTCATGTATTGCACAGCTTACTTGCTTTTCCAGTACAGTCTGCTGTTTAAGTGGACTCCAAGCAACCTGTAGAACTACACCACCTCCACGCTCTCTCCCCAGAGCCTCGCAAACTTCTGCCTGCTGGTAAAATAGTCTATGATTTAGCAGATTGTGGAGGCGTTCACCGGTATCGCGCTGAGCTTGTTACCAAGTCGGAGAGGCATGTTGAGGGCACTGAAGAAGTCAAAGTACAAGATCCTGATTAGGGTGCCAGCTTTGACCAGGTGGGAGTGGGCTCTGTAAAGCATGCAGATCAGAGCGCTGTCCACACCTACAGTAGGTCCAAAAGTATTTGGACACTTTTGGAAACCAACATTTCTGAATGTCATTGCATTAAATAACAAAATATGAATTCAAATGGCATCTGAAAATAAATAATGATATAACTTCTCTCAGAACTATCTTACTTTCTGAGAGCAACTCAGAAAATAAGTTCAAGCAACTAAAGGGATTTTTCATGGGTGACGTCAGTTCACATAGATGTCCTAGAAGAGCAACTACAGTTTTAGCGGTTATTTTTTTCTAATATATAATTTAATCAATATACAAAATAAATATTAGTATAGAACTAACAGATAAGCATGTATGTGAGTGCTTTAAGTTTATGGAATTGAGTGAGATCATCTGCATTTCCTAGTCTTCACACCTCCCAGCTGGCACTGGACAGAAGGAGCTGGGGCAGGAGGAGTGTGTGGAATGGGTGGTGCCGGTGCTTGTGGATTGGTCTAAGGGGTTGAGTGCTGGTGGTTTGATACCATCCCCCAACCCCTAGTCACACAAAGCCCCAGTAAGAGGGTCTGAGGCAGTGCCAAAGCTTTGAGTCTGTCACATGTCCACTCGTCCCCCTGCCAAAAGCAGGCTAGAGAGGCTGCTTGGCCATGGCAGCTACCAGCCCTTGACAGTTTTGTTAATGGCGAGGTAGTGTGGTGTCCCAGGCAGGCCCAGCTGCCTCATCACCTCTGCCTCCTTCCACACTCGAATAAAAGGGTCCGCTTTCCTGCAGTCTGGCCAATCAGCAGAGCACCAAACGGTTTCAATCAGCTTACTGCAGCATTTGCGGTTCAAGATATTGACTTTGGTGCGAGTTTACACTGCCAGACAGTTGTTTTCGTTTGCATTTGTATTGCAAGTGAAATTGGCTCAGTGATTCATGTTTTTCAATGACAGAACACTAAAGGTGCAGGCAAAAAAGATCAATTTTCCATTGTCAATAGTGTAGCAATTTAAGATGCACAGCTCACACATAAGAGACTTATAAACCAAATCAGCTTTCTGTTGGTCAACACTGCAATTTTTTGTGAACAACTGAACCCAAAGTGAAATCTGTGTGGGTTATTCCCAGTCGATTGGATTCCTATTGAAATGACTGGATTTCGGCTCAGAGTCGATAGCCTCATGGGCAGCACTCCGACATGTAGCGCAACTGTGCTTCGGGCGACGCAAGGTCGAATCCCGGCACATGGTCATTTCCTGAACCCACCGCCATCTCTTTCTAGCATCCCACTTCCTGTCCTTTCCTCAACTATACTATCGGAATAAAGGCAAAAATGCAACAAACAAATCTTGAAAAATAAATAAATAAAATGGCTGGAATTCGCCCACAGGAAATTCACCAAACAACGATAAATGTGGCCGCAACATAAGACCAAATTTAAAGTGCAACATCCAGTTAAAATTTACTAATGACCAACATTTTAACTGAAATACAATAAAAAGTTTTTCCCCCCAACAAGTATAAATCCACTTCATAAATATGGATGATATCATTAATATAGTGCGCTTTGGGGAAGGTTAACAAAGTGTTCCGATTGGAACCGACACCAGAATGCAAAACTAACTAGATAATTACGTCTTCTCTGGAAAACTCAACCACAGACAGTACAGGCCCAAGGCTAGACCCAGAAAGCAGGCGAGTACGAATGTGGTGGCTTGTTTTAAGCAGAGCCCAGGGCTCTATAAAAACCTTACTGTTTTACAGTATCAGCTGACTGTGCACTGTAAATCTGTCAGGGGCTGCAGGTCTATAGGTATCCTGTGACGAGAAGTGGCTGCCTACAATCCCACCATTATCCCTTCATTATAACTATCAAACACATGATAGCCATGTGAGAGTGTAGCTACACATGCTCATGAACACTTATTCATGTGGGGGGGGGTGTTACTGTACAGGCACCTATGGAGTCATATATTCATATGGAGCTCCATTCATCTGCGCAGATTAAATGTCTGATGTGCTCGCATACCATTTACTCATTCATAATTTACTCTCTTTTCTTGGCCTTGAACAATGCAAATCAGAAATGCAATCTCTTCGTGTCAAACCATCTTTTTTTATTCCTTGAAGAGAGAGGATGTGTTTAATTTCAGACATAGGGGAGTCTGCACGCATAGAAACTTGCAAGGCTCTTGTAAATGCAGAGAAGTCTGTTGTTCTATGTATATGTATATATATAATATAATATATATAATAATATGTATTCAGGATACAGCGATTGCCCATTGAAAAACAGATGTTTAGCTGGAATCCGAGGACCCTGAGCTCTGAATTAAAGCCCCCAGCAGCCGCTGCCTACTCATTTCCTTTCTACATATATATCTTGGCACGGCATCTGCGATCACAGTTTGTCTTTAACCCTGCTTGGCATTTCAATTATGATTACAGTGTATGCCTGTGACTTATTAGAATGCAAGGCTTCATTAACAGAAGTAGAACACCTCTGCAGCTTCATTAGATTAATCATTCACTTCTAAAGAGTCGTTTAATTTTTAGTAGCATGATTTTAGGGGGAGGCAGGGGCGAGCTGGATGCAGAAGAGTTGGGAGAGAGAGAGTGAGTGAGGATTTGGGAGGTGTGGGGTATAAATTAGCCTTCCCGCCTTACTCTGAGGCACTTATCTCTGCATAGCTGTCTGCTGGTGTGAATACATATATGCCTGAGGGACCGAGAGGGACCGAACGCCAGCTCACTTTGATCTGAATATCAACTGTCAGAACTATTCTCATAATTAACCCATCAAGACACATCACAACTGGATCCTTCAGTCCAGACAGAGAAAGGCAAGAGCCCTTCTGGGAATAAAGAGGCTTTCTGTGCACATCTCTCCTGCAGACAGGTGCTGCGGTTGGGGGGCAGAGGGCTGCGGAGACTGTTAGGAGCAGCTGCCGTGGGATGCGCACTCCCATGTTGCCGTTTCCCCCACTGGCGCTAACTTGCTCCAGCTAAATTGTGTAGGGGGCTTTTAATCACTTCCCCAAACACAGCCTTTAATCACCACTAAAAGGTTGATCGTTTCCAAGGAGGAGAGAAGGGAGAGGCATTGTGGGAGTCTACAGAGGTGCTAATGGAGAGGTTAATACTGTGATACTGGATTCCAGGGCTTGTTGAAGGCAATCTGTCACTGAAACTGAATGTAAAAAGTGAGAAGAGTCAAGTCTTTGGTTTAGAAGTGTTAGTCGGCTTCGTCGACACTACGTTTTTTTATTGTGTTAAAGGGATAGTTTACCCAAAAATGAAAATTCTGTCATCATTTACTCACCTACATGTCATTTTAAAACTGACTAAAATGAGCCTTAAAAGCATACACCTGTTGCTTGAGACAGATATATGTGTTAAATTTAAACTATTTATAATATATATATATATATATATATATATATATAATTACAATCTTTGTAATAAGATGAAAGCATGAACAATTAAACACAATTATCAAAAACCGACCAAATAAATCCCTAGAGGTCCATCAAAAAGTTACATGACTCAGAGAGAGGCACGTGACTGAGTATTTGGCTCAAGAAAAAAAATGTCGCTTCTGATCTCTAGCTAACATTTGCTTTGAAGTAATTAATTAACTGAAGAGTGCCACAGTAGCTACAACTCTGATTTTTATTTTGTGGGATGGTAATGCTGCCTTTTCGCAAATTGTTTTTGCATTTTTCCTATTACTTTTTTTTCTTCTGTGTAACACCAAAGGAGATATTTTGAAAAATGTCTTTGTCAACGTTGGTTTTGGACCCCATTTACTTTTCATTGTTTCACATTTCATGTGAAATATTTTCTGTTGTATTCTACAGAGGAAAGTCAGTCAGTCTGATTTGGAATGACATAAGGGTGAGTGAATTATGACAGACTTTTTGAGTGAACTAACCTTTCAATGTAAAAGACCAGACTACACAGTCCCCTGTTAAGGTCTCAGACACACATTAGCATATTCATGCCATTGACTACTTGCTACTCAATAACTGTTTGATCAGAGGGGTGTGTAATGAAGGTTTTAAGCGTAAAAAACATAAGCACAAGCTTAATTAAGCTTAACCATAATATCTCTCCATTCACTGGTAACCATCAGTTCATGAAAGCCATAATGTAGCTGTCAGTGATTATCATAAGAGATGTTCTCCTTTAACAATGATGAAAGCAGTCGAAAAAAAACCCCTGGCTTATTAGGGTGCCCAATTCTGTGTCCATATTAAAGCTAATAAAACAGCTCCTTCATTGTAATCTGTAGGAGGAACAGCAGCCAATAGAACATCAATTACCCTGCGGCGGATTCAACATCTAAGGGTATTTAAGTAAAACAGATGAGGATCGGATCACACTGCGAGCCAGATCTAATGCCGGCTCAATACAGAGAGAAAATAACACACTCTTATCTACCTTCTTGAGATGTAAATTGATTTATTAACAAGGCATCTCTTTGAAGCAAGAGAAATGGATTGATGCTAAGCAGACGTGTTTGATTTTCACTTTCATAAAGCGTGTAGATTTTCACGAGATGTAGAGCTGTATTGTAAAAACACGCTTCTTTCACACTTCTGAATGTTGCCACATTGTTTAAGACGTGAGAAAAATATTATCTTTACAAAGGTACAGCATGTCTAGCAGCGTCTGCTAGGGAGTTCTCTGGATAATCACAGAGCTAATTGGAAGTTTGTATTGAGGAACAGGCTTCCTGGAAAGACTACAAGATTTAGAGTGCCTACAACCACAATAACGCATATCATTATCTGGGGTTTCCACCCATGTATTTTATGCAAATTATGTGATATTGCATAAAAATTCTGTGAGGATATATCAATGTAATGAAACTTAATACAATAATAATTTCTTTTTTTTTTTAGATTTTCAGACAAATTTACTTTTTTCAGAATGAAAATTTGATCAAATATATTTAATAAATTTTATATTATATATTTAAAAAAGTGGCAAGACGCAAACTACAATGAGAACACATTTTCTTGAAAATTTATCAATTCAAAATGCACCTTAAAGTATAAATAAACCTGGTAGACAATTTTTTTTGTGTTATAAATTAAGTATTATATTTTATATATGAAATATTCCAAATATATATTTAATACAATTTTATAAAAGACATGCAAGTAAACATCAATAAAACATTTTATTGAATTTAATGAATAAATTCCTAGATGTCCATTAAAAAAGTGAGAAGTAATTAAGTAATATAAAAGGACCACAGCTGCTACAATTTTAATTTCCTATTTCAATTTTCGTATTTTGCTCTCCTAAACACTGGAAACGTTGGTTTATTTTCAAACTGTTTTCACGGTATTATGATTTTTTTAATAAATTAAATTCCAAACTTGGATGGAAACAGCTTTTGTGCCTTTATTGCTTTATTACCCAATAAAATAAAACCTCAGTTTTCGCTCTAGGTATGAGTGGGGTAGAAAGATATTGCTGATAAATGAGGGGGAGCACATCTGTGATGTTACGAACCACATAAACTGAGAATCAGTCAGCAGACACGCAGATGTGGAAAGTCAGCTGATGTGCGGAGGCGTGTATGAATAAGATCGAAAAACGCCACCACCGAAAGACAAATGATGACACGCTTCTCAGCACATTTGGGGCCTGAAACTAGAATATTTTCTCGATTTCTCTCTGTCCGGTCACTAAATGCTTACATTTCAGCTGCCATACTCTGTTGAGATGTTTATTTCTGAAGCAAAATCAGGGTAAAGACTCATATGTCAAAGATTCCCTTTTCTCTGAGCCCTAAATCAACATGACGTGTGTGAAATCAGTGAAGAGGTACTCAAAGTGTGTGACAGTGCTTGCCATTTATATATTTACTCTGTGCGATGCAAGCTCTCGCCCCCTCCTCTATCTCCCTGGCTCACGAATTGCTCCTCCTCTCTCTCCCTCGCCCCTGCATGCTCTCTATCTCTCCCTCCCTCTCCTCTCCTCTCTCTCTGACTTACTCTGCTGCCAGAATCTGCTTTGCATTCCAGTCACGTCGATCGCACCTTGAGTGATCCTGGAAGACAATTATTCATACTGAGACGAAACACATTCAGGCGGATAGCACTGCATTTGAAAAAAGATAAGCCACTTCAATTATTTAAGTGTGCTGCTATTCAGACAGATAACTCATATTGTTTTGACGTGTTATGTGCAAACAAGGCCAATCAGTGTTTCCACATTCTGAGACTAAGGGGAAGGTGATGCAGTATTTATGAGTGGATGCAGCGCGGTATAATTGAGTGTAATGCCATGGCAGATCCTCGCACAGTTCTAATGAAGCTAACAAGGTGGGTTCCTTCGACAAAGGCACCTGCCAGCCCTGCCCAGTACACCGACAGAATTGAAAGCAGCCCCTGAGGATTTCTTTTTCTTTTCCCAAGAGCATTCTCAAAATTCAATAAATAACATCTGTAGGCGATGTTGGGTGCAGACCTGGGAGGAATGCGTCATAACAGAAAAGGAGGGGGACGAGAGAGAGAGATAAAGAGAGAGAGGAGAAGAGAATGTGTAGGGGAGAAAATGTGTTTGTGTGTGTGAGTGTAAGTGTGTGTGTGAGAAAGAGAGAGCGTGTGTGAGCCGGAGTGCTGGCTGAACAAAGAAACCATGACGACTGCCAGGTTGCTATGGCGACCACTGCAAGGGGGCCAAGAGAGTATAATAGCACATCAATCACTGTCCGAAAAAGAACTTCATTATCAGCTGAAAAATAATCCTTTAGGATCGGTTTAGGGTGTGATCCTCCATCCACTCACCTCAAAGCCTCGCTCTTGTGCAAACGCGGCGGCCTCCTGCAAAACAAAGCACACATGCAGCCTTAATTAATGAGAGCTTAGTGTAGCAATGATATTATTTCATTTAGGACACATTTCAAAGCTCTGTTAGAGTATGTAGCACTAGGATATACATTATATAACCTTCAGTTCTTTCTCCAAAACCCATGAAAGAATTGGAAAATTATATTTTCTTGACCTAATAATCATCACATTTGTAATTTATAAAAGTAAAGAAAATCGGTTACAGGCATTGCGACTTTTTTTTCACATCTTTAAACACTATTCATAAGCAACATTTTTAGCTGCGTCTATGAGGTGCAGATTCACACACAACCATGTGGGGTCGCTCTCATACATTTGGCATGCTTTAAATCGCGAATTATAATATAATGAATTACAATATTTTGACGTGTCACAGTGTATTCAATGTATGTTTATGGTATGGTAAACTAGTCGCAGCTAATGTCGTTCACACCAAGAACAAGAACAATAACTGTAGTAGCGACCGCACCAACGGACGATAACGTGCTGCAGTTTTAAAGTCAGGTGGATTCTGATTGGCTGTCAATGTTTTTACCATTCATCAGCTGAAAAAAATGTTCTGAAAGTGATTCCAATGATATCGCTCCTCTGTGACACTACTGTTATAGTTGTGGTGTAGACACAGAAAATTACAATGTTTATTAAAACTTCAAAATTACTGTCCTTGGAGTCAACTGACTTTGCCTCTAGAGTGTGTGTAAATTCACAATGATGCTACCAGTTAAAAAGACTATGTTACATAAAATATCACAACATAACCTGAAACTCAAGCTCAAGCAAGATGAATGAATAAAACAGCTTTATTTCAGATAATAAAAGGGCTCTGTGAGGGTTAAAAGATTCCAATTATGTGTGCTGGGCTTCACCCTTTGCTCGACTGAACGGCTCTAGGGACCAGAGGGACAACCTCGGCCTTTTGAGAGGAAGAGGGGGTGGAAAGAACCAGTGCTTCATGGATGTAAGGGGTTGAGACCACCTGCAGTCTGTCTGTCTGTCAGAGGCACTGCATAATAGAGCTGATACATGTACATTAATCTATAATAGACCATCTGACATCACTTAAAACACTCCAACCTGGCATTTAGCTGTTTGTATTTGGTTCCAGTCAGAAGATTTTCCCTTTTCTGGGTCACAGAGCTGCAGCTACACCCATGTTTGTGTTCACTGCACAGAGGTCAAACACTCCAAGGTTAATCTTTGTGCCATAAATTTGGGGAAAAACTCCAGTCCCCATGGAGATAACCCACCACTAGGTTTCATGACACCAATTACATCTCAATGATCTGATAATGCAGCCATCCAGCAGCCAAGGTGATCCACTCTTTTATTAAGAGTGATTAAGCAGCATTATTTCAAGATTAGCTCCAGGAATTAGAGTTAATGCAACCCCACTGGAAAACTGTAATAGACCCTCTTCACAAGGCAAGACTATGGAAATGCTGGACTTGTAATAAATCTACACTTTGAAAGTCACTCTATTAGTTAAGGCTGCTATGACACAACACTTTGTACTCCACTGACTTTGTCCCGTCCCAAACTCACACCATAGAGTGCAACAGTCAAGTCCCCGAAAAAAAAAAAATCTCATTCATTCTCTACATAGGGGAACTGATTTTTAATTATACCATTTAAACCTACAGATTCCTGGTGAACTACATTGCATATAATTCTGCAGAGAAAACTCCACCAATCAGAGAACTGCAACCAGCAAATATTTACATAGTTACACACATTATTACCTCGCCTCATTACTTTTACCTTTACCACATTAAAGCTGTAGGTACTCAGTACATTTGTCGTCTTGTCTGATTTTCTAACTTTTTTGCTACACATCAAAGTAATGAACGTGGTTTGGTTCATGCCTTACAACTCTTCAACAAAGATGAATTGGAAAAATATTTCCAGAACCAAGGCAGCTAAAAAAATTGGGCATGTAATGCTGCACTTCATTGGCTGAGCCAGAAGTTGTCATGTCAGGCAAATGAAACAAATGAGCTGAAATGTTTTGAAGGCACCACAGAGCCACAGTGTTTATACTGTTAATGAATTAAACCTACAAATTGCTAACTTGTTGTGTCTACAAATTAAACTTGTAAAGTACGGTGTATACTGGATATGTTTGAAGTTGTGTAAAAAGAACCCTTACACTTGACAGTCTCAGGAATGGCACAAAAATAGATAATGTAAAGAAGATGGACGGTGAAGAATAAAGGTGGCATAGAGGAGGTGAAGAGTGTCTGGGTGAGTGCACACTGACATCTGGTCTGGGTTAGAAATGTGGCCCTGACAGACCGGGCTGGGGAGCTCGCAAGGGCCAACCTCACTGATTATTTACTTCAGCGCCCACTTTCATCTCCATCCTGTGCAGTTATCCATGTTGTGACGAAGCTCAAAGCAGAAAATTAAGAGTATTTCCCTTTGTGAATCAGGCCAGTGGGTTAGCCATGCCAGCTGCAAGAGGAAGGGCCCTAAAAAGACCGTTCAACAAAACGCACAGCCTAAGGGATGGGCTGAGCTCTGAAATCATCAGCTAGCTAAACGAAGAAGAAAATAACAGCAGCAAAAACATACAAACACACACACACACACACACACACACACACACACACACAGAAGAAAAGGAGAACCAACTTGACCACACGGTCATAAGATGTTATTTTTCCCACATTGTTTTTGTGCTGGTGATATAAACACTGGTGAACTGGTGACGGCCCAGACAGAAACAAAAACAAAGATGCAACTGTTGGTTACTCACAGGCCAATCACAGTGCAATTTCATTACGTTGTCTCAAACGTCCCACATAATCCTGCATGAGGCAGGACTGCATGCCCACGGGCTGTGACTGTACCAGGGGCAGTGCTGTCTGAGGGGGCCGGCAGATGGTTATTGATACAGTAATCTGGGCAGGGGAAGGGGAAGATTAGAGAGAAGAAAGCCAGCATTGCTGAGGTGTTAAAGGTACTCCCCTGAGAGTGCAGCAGGCCAACTGGAGCGTGACGTGCAACCGACAACAAACCAATAGAGAAAGACAAACAGAGAGACGGACGGATGGAGAAAGAGAGACACTGAGAGAGAGCGACAAACAAGCCACAGAAGACAGGCCCTTTTGGTGGAAATTTATCTAAAGCCACTAATCCTATACTTACCACCACCAGATGCAATTACTGCTAAAGAGCTGGGAGTAAGCGAAGCCTGTCCTAGACACCACTTCCATTACTGATGACATGTCGCCCAGATATAGCTGCAAACAAAGCTTAAAATTACATCATGAAATGGCTGATCGGCAGCGAATGACACAGCGTAGTGGTTAGATCGCTAGGCTGCAAACCCAAAGGTCACAGTCTGAAGTTGAAACAGTAAATGGAGCGATACATGAAGTTACTGAGACCATCTTCCACCACTGTGACCTTGAGAAAGACACTTAAACACCTTTAAAGAACACAATTTTCTCTCCTATGTTGGTACATTTACGATTGAAACAGGAAGTTAGGGCAAGGCATTCAAGGGCAAGGCATCACTGGTTCTAAAAACCATTTACAAAGCATTTTATTATATGACACTGCATTTAAGAAATATCCATCCATCCTCAAAGCTAATGGATACAAACATTTCCAGCATTGTTTTATTTATTGCAAATTAAAAACAAATTGTCTCGTGAAAAATACATTAAATTCTCACACTTAAAAATACGCTGCTAAACAGTAACATTTTGCAGCCATGTGAAAATGTTGGCAAGGCAAACAAAAAAGAACTACCGGCTTCACCAGGCCTGCAGAAAAAAAAATCCTTATTATTGAGCACAGCACTCTGTATCACGGTCACACTTGGGTTTATGATGCTTCATTTTAGATACCACAGAGATCTGAGAGGTTGAGAAATGCTACGGGCTGGTTCTGTAATTCGGCGTGAGACGTGTTCTGGTATCCTGGACTTGAGCGTGTGTTGATGCTGTTTAGAGCGTGTGGGATGATGGATGTTGATGTTGCTGCAGATGGCGGGCGTCCAGGTGGACTGCAGACTGCAGAGGCAGTGTGTAGGAGGGGACTGGGCCTGCTTTTCCTGCGGCTCACCTCTGCTAACTGCTCCACTCCCGCTGGCATAAGTACAACGAGCATGTGACAATTCAGAGGAGAACGAAAATATCCACAGGGCACATCATAAAAAAAACCCACACTGCAGCCATGATAACAAGATCATGAAAACATCCCATCTGCATATACAGTGCCCTGATCTAAACCACAATTAAAATTGTAGTCTTTAATTGTATTGTATTTTAATTGTATTTTATTAAATGTAACTTATTCTTGTGATGCAAAGCTGAATTTTCAGCAGCCATTAGTTCGGTCTTCAGTTCACATGATCTATCAAAAATCATTCTAATATGCTGATTTAGTGCTTCAAGGGATAGTTCACCCAAATATGAAAATTCTGTCATTAATATACAAACTACAAGAATACTCTTTTGTGTGCAAAGAAAACAAAAATAACACGTTCACAAGAATACCACAACGCATGCGTGTTAATTCTTCTGCTTGCAAACAAGGCGCAGCGCATCCGGGTTCTACGTCAGTTGTTGAATAAAGTCATTATTTTCGTTTTCTTTGAACACAAAAAGTATTCTCGTAGCTTCGTAAAATTACGGTTGAACCACTGATGTCACATGGACTTTTTAACGATGTCCTTACTACCTTTCTGGGCCTTGAACGTGGTAGTTCTGTTGCTGTCTATGCAGGGTCAGAAAGCTCTCGGATTTCAACAAAAATATCTTAATTTGTGTTACGAAGATGAACGAAGGTTTTACGGGTTTGGAACGACATGAAGGTGACCAGTGTTGGGCAAATTACTCTGAAAATGTAATCAAATTACTGATTACTGTAATTCAGTCAGTAACGTATAGAGACCTCGGCTTGTAACTATACTCTAATTACTATTTTGAAAATTATAACGCGTTAAATTACTCCGTTACTAAAAAGGTAACGCGTTACTAAGTAATGCGTTACTGCCCAACACTGAAGGTGAGTAATTAATGACAGAATTTTCATTTTTGGGTGAACTATCCCTTTAATTATTATTTGTGCTCTGTTATTTATAATTGTTCTTATTATCTTTTATATATTATTATAGCAATGTTAAAAACCTTTTGCTCCTTAATATTTTTGTGGAAACTGTGGGACATTTCTTTCAGGATTCTTTGATGAATAGAAAGTTCAAAAGAGCAGCATTTATTTGAAATAGAAAATTTATGTAACATTATTCATGTCTTTACTTTCACTTTTAGCCAATTTAATGCATCCTTGCTGAACAAATGTATTAATTTAATATTTCTATCTTACTTATCCCAAACTTTTTGAATCGTAGTTTATCATGGTTTCAACAAAAAATATTAAGCAGCAAAACATTTATAATAAGAAGAAATGCTTCTTAAGCAAATCAGCATATTAGAATGATCTCTGAAGGATCAGGTGACACTGAAGACTGGAGTAATGATGCTGAAAATCCAGCTTTGCCATCACAGGAATAAGTTACATTTTAAAATATATTCAAATAGAAAGTTATTTTAAATTATAATGATATTTCACAATATTACCGTTTTACTTTATTTTTCATCAAATAAATGCAGCCTTGGTGAGCATAAGAGACTTTTCAAAAATAATAAAACATTTTTTGAAAGAAGTATATTGTATGTAATGGAATCTACATTTTAAGGTTCCAAATATGATTTGGGTCACTATACTGCATATGGATAGAGAGAAGACCTTTAAATAAAACAAAAAAAAAAAAAGTTTTTTACATGCTGTCATTTTGGGATGTTAATGTAACTTTCTTCTTTCTTGCATGTGGAGAGCTTAAAAAGGTGCCTCCTGCTCTTGATCTGCTCTCCGCCTTTTGATTCAGCTTGCAAGCTGAGAAAGCTCTGCCTGAGCTCTCTGCTGAGCACTTCAAACATGTCTTTGTTAAACAATGCATGAGAAGCAATCACTAGCTGTAATGATATCATTACCAGAATCATGAGTGCTGACTGCCGTCTCTCCTGGCCTGTACGGCATGGCCTGTTAGGTGGAGAAACAACAACAAAAAAACCCCCAAAAAGCACATGACATCTCCCTCAATGACAACCTTATTAGCGCAATCCGAGTATGTTCCGATCAATTTCAAAGCCTGCCATTGTCCGCACTTCATCGCAGGAATGCGTGTTAGCACATAAACAAGGTTGTGGGATTCTGACAGTATCTTAAGCTCTTGCATGATTAATACAGGCTAATGGTAAGTATAGAGACCATACACACACACATTCATAAGCAGGGCCACAGAGTCACAGACTGGTCTGACACACACATAAAGATGAAGAATGACGTGATGCTTCAGATGAGTCAACAGTGCTTGTTCGATGTATTCATCCTCAGGGGAACATCCACAAACACGTCCACAAACAGGATAACAAAACCTACTGGAGGAGCTGAAACAGCTCAAAAACATTACATTTCTCACTAAATTCAGAAAGGTTACATCATAAATCATTGCTATTCTTACATCATGACTTAATACCTAGTCATTAAAAAGCAAGGAACTTCCTTTTCTTTTGTTGAAACTCTTGACAATGAACACTGTTTTTACCTCTACAAGCTTTCAAAGGGAGTAAAAACTTAAATCAATCAAATACTAATTAATCTGCCATTTTTTTACCAATTTAAAATGATTAGCATTAGCTGATTAACAGATGTAAATCTATTCAAATTCTACTAACAGTCTTAAAGAAAGGATAAAAAAAAAAATTTCATAAAAAAAAATTTAATTCATAAATTAAACTCAGCAAATCTGATTTGATATTATGTACCATTGGACACCCTACTATTTTTTATTTATTTATTTATATTTACCTTTTATTTTTTAGAGCAATAAGCCACAAGTTACAGTGATTTTACCATGGTTAAGCTGGTAACAAAGCACACCTAAAACGCCTTAAGGTGGCAAAATCCCTGCAACATAAGGCCTTAAGCTGCTTACTGCTTATATAAAAAAATAATATTATAAAATAGTATTTATTATTAATAATAATAATAACAACAACAGTAATATGGATTATATATATATATATATTTAATATTACTTAAGTATCATCATTATTATAATTTATGATAGTAATAAAAACCATCATCATCCTGAACAAATAATCTTCAAACAAGTATAATACGCTTAACTGTAGGCTGTTTACAACGTTGCAAATTTGCCCATTAATACTAAATGAATCTTTTACAATAATAATATTTTTACAATACCTTCAATCATAAATTCTCATCCAATCAGAATTTAGAATCATGACTACCTGTTTTATGAATAGGCTTTTAACAGCCTTGTATAATAGTGTCAGTTGAACTAAATTGTAAAGTCACTAATGAGGGGCACTTCACTGCAGACAACATAAGTACCCCCCACAGGAGATAATCAATATGAGGCATACATTCACAGATATATGTGTGTGTGTCTGTGTGTGGCAGAAATGACCGTGAAACCCTTCTGTTAACCAAAATGACTGATGTGTGGGGCGTCAGAGTGGGTAAGTGTTAAACTTTCCCAAATCATCCTGGCAACAACCAGCTGACATCCTACACTCAACTCCACAGTGACAGAAATACACTGGGCTCGGTGGCAGCTATTGATCGGCCCTCAACACAACACCGTCTCTTCCATCCATCATCACTCTGCATCTCTAAAGAGAGCCAGGTGCCTCTGCCACTGTACCTATTAAAGGCAGCGCCGGCCCGGGTTCACTCTCACCCTCAAATCTGTGTTATGGAACTCCCCATCAAGCTGAAAATGGCCTTTGTGGCTCAATGTGAGGGATATTCTGGGGAAAGCCTCCTGACTCCTCTGATTATAGTTGTTAGCTGAACTTCCCTATTGTGATCCTCTCTGATCCAGCAGCGACACATACAAGCCCACAACTATCATCCTGAGATACAAAAACGGACTATGGACTTTAAATCTATAGAAGTATTTGTCTTTTATGTAAAGATCACACACTAAACAGTCATTTATGATGCTTTTTCAATATAATAAAATACATAATTATATAATATTCATAAACAATACTGATACTACTACTACTAGTTAAAATCAATAATAATAAAACCATCATCATCATCCACTCAACTCCACAGTGACAGAAATACACTGGGCTCGGTGGCAGCTATTGATCGGCCCTCAACACAACACCGTCTCTTCCATCCATCATCACTCTGCATCTCTAAAGAGAGCCAGGTGCCTCTGCCACTGTACCTATTAAAGGCAGCGCCGGCCCGGGTTCACTCTCACCCTCAAATCTGTGTTATGGAACTCCCCATCAAGCTGAAAATGGCCTTTGTGGCTCAATGTGAGGGATATTCTGGGGAAAGCCTCCTGACTCCTCTGATTATAGTTGTTAGCTGAACTTCCCTATTGTGATCCTCTCTGATCCAGCAGCGACACATACAAGCCCACAACTATCATCCTGAGATACAAAAACGGACTATGGACTTTAAATCTATAGAAGTATTTGTCTTTTATGTAAAGATCACACACTAAACAGTCATTTATGATGCTTTTTCAATATAATAAAATACATAATTATATAATATTCATAAACAATACTGATACTACTACTACTAGTTAAAATCAATAATAATAAAACCATCATCATCATCATCAACAACAAACAATCTTGCTTAACATGCTTAACTGGAGCTTTTAAATATAAATTATGAATTTCCATGACCTTTCCAGTTGTTTGTGGTTACTGTATAAAGAATTTAAAAAAAATTTACTTTCATTCAGTCCAATTTCCTAATAAGTCATTAAAAAAAAAAACTTCATTGCCAAATTTGTAAAAAAAAAAAAAAAAGACATTTCAATGACAGTTCCGTGAATTTTAACAATATATTCACTTACACAACTTTCTCACAACTTTTCTTTTTCTTTCTTTCTCAAGGGGGAAAAAAAACCATTGGTACTGTTTTGTTAGTGTCTCTTGCTCTCTGAGAGCAAATCACTTGTCCTACCACTCCTAACGGTCTCTCCACACAGCAATGTCTAGCAGGTCATTGTTTAGGGGTTGAGAGTAGACAGACGGCTGTAATTGAGTGCAGTGAGTGATGCAGTAAAACACTCGTGTAGAGTGTGCATCGCGTGAGTCTCCCTGACAGCATCCAGCTCGAGCATTGATTTAATTACCTCACCTTGCATCTCTTTCTCTTTCTGCCTGTCCCTCTTTCCTTCTGCTCTGAATTCAGACAGATGCTTCCAAACTACTTTAAAACATTTTTTTGCTAACCATGTAAAACATCACCAAATGTCTCAGGAAGATTTCTAGGCATCTCAGAGGGGGCCTGCCACGGCTCAGAGCTCTGGAAATGTCCGTGTTTGATTGTCAACAAGATTTTTAGAACTTGACATCTGTCTCTCAATATTTGTGTGTGTGTGTATGTGTGCAGCTGTCTGAATCAGCTGGGAGATGGGGGCCCAATGTCAGGCATATCTCTCATCGCCTCGGGCTACCAGCATGAACTGTCCGTCACCTACACGCAATCAGCGGGGGAGGACACACACTCCTGCACAAGAAAATATCTCTGTAGATATGCAAACATGCACGTATCCTTCCACAAAAAAAAAGCACAGTGGTTACTGTCAATGGATGAGTCTAGATGTAGAGCCCCAGACAGAGTCATAATTAGGCCCAGACTGATTCTGGACATTTTCTGTCCTGATTATGGAGGAAAATCTGTGGAATAGATTTTCTAACATTACTTAAAGCT
Source organism: Sinocyclocheilus anshuiensis (assembly GCF_001515605.1). Lineage (NCBI taxonomy): Eukaryota > Metazoa > Chordata > Actinopteri > Cypriniformes > Cyprinidae > Sinocyclocheilus > Sinocyclocheilus anshuiensis. The sequence continues at coordinate 70,307 of NW_015548255.1, forward strand.
GCAGTCTGTAACTTTTTTGGTTAAAAATGATCCGAAATCAATATTTGAGCAAGTATATAACCAGCCAGTGTTCGAAACTATCGCCTTACTTTGTCCTGATTCACAACGGTAAGCTTATAATCATGTTTTCTAATTTGAGTGGTACGGGTAGGTTTTCGCGTGAAATTCGAGCATGCCGCTGCATCATTATGTCACGTCTGTAAACATAAAGAAGTTGTCCTGGCTACGGCATGTGAGGATCCTGCAGGTGGCGGATCGTTTATAGCCTTTTCTCACAGTAGCTGGAATAATTAAATGTATCATTTTGATGGCAGATTGTAATCCAGAAAGGATTATGTGTTTATGAAACACGTGAATGAAATTAAATTATATTCCAGTTTTAAATGTGCTTCTGATTACCGATAGCCTGGGATAACACAAGATTTGTATTTTAAAGACAACCAGTTCGAAGGGAGCATAATTTGCTTTTTGGGTTGTTGTTAACATTAACAAATTTGAGAATAAAGTATAACAATAATAATAATTTGCACGGTTTGATGTGATATGAGCTAATTTAGATTTAATCACCATTGGTAGCGCGATTTATTGTAATGCTGTTTTCCTTAGTTGGTCAGAACAAACGTGGCAGACTTGTTACTTACGGTGAAAATGCTTATTCAAGTTATATATTCCAAGACGTAGGCTAGAATCTGTGAGTGCAAAGTACAATATCCACACCGGTGCGGTGACTGACTGCCACACATACTCCTCAAAACATTAGATTCATCCGCGCTGGAGCCGTGCCAGAGTACAACCCACACAAGAAAGACAATTCCGCACACAACTGCAATTGCAGGTTTTCAAACAGAGATGGCGACAAAGAGGCAAAACTTACGGACTGCAGCTTTAAATACGGTAAAAGGTGTTAAACGGACCTGAGAGTACTGCAGTTTTATAATATAAGTATAATCACATTAGCTAAAATATTGACTCAAAAATATCTTGGGAATTTTGTAGAATTCTGCTAATATAATGAATACAATAGTGCAACAAACAAGAAGTTAATATTGAGTAACTTAGATTTTAGATAAAATGTGGGAAGATACTTTGTCTATTTTTGCTCAGCCAATGAAAATTAGGGATGCACCAATATTAAAATTCTGGCTGATAAACAATAAAATGGCAGATAGAGAAAGAAAGAAAGAAAGAAAGAAAGAAAGAAAGAAAAAGCTACAAGTGAATTTAGGCATCTCAAAATTAAAATGCACAGTGTGAAAAATTGATATTTATTTTGAGATTTGCTAAAGATTACATTTAACAGTGTTATTGAATTATTAGTGTTTTTAAAGATTAACTTTAAGCAAGCATGATGCTTGCACAAGTTTTGAAATGTAAAAATAGTAGAAGTGAGCATGAACAATTAAATATCCAATATTGGTTGATATCATTAAATAAAAAAACCCTCTAATATTATCCGATAAGTGGTATATGGTACTAATGTATCCTGCATCCCTAATGAGAATAATTCCAAGTGAAGCTAAAAACAGCCTGGCTGGAATGTGCAAACAATGACATGAGCACTACTACAAAAAGTGAAATTTCCTGCTATTTGACTTAATACCGGCGCTCTTAAAACACTGCTCAGCCAAACAAATTGGAGGACTGGTACTAACTGTTTTATAAGAATGATTAACATGCCACACACAGGCAAACAAGGAGGGTTCTGATGCAAAGTCCAAGATCATTTGTTCTGGGGCATATCAAAAGCCTCCAATTTCCTTGTCTGTCTTTTGAGACATGAATAACATTATTTAAAAGTCAGCGTTAGGCAGAATGCCTTTGGGTAGATCTTCACAATGAGTCAACTCTTCCAAGTTCTTGTCTTCCTCCTCCCTCTCTCTCTCTCTCTCTCTCCCATAAGCAGCAGCGGAGTGATTTCAATCATTTCGTAACCTCCCAGCAATCATGGCTTTAACTCCCCTGTTATTTAAAACAATCTGAGCTCTGAACGCGAGTTAATCACTGCTTATACAACATCAGTCAGGGTTATTCATTCTGTTCCAATTAATCATGCCATTTATCTACATTGTCTGAGCCTTCTGCTCAACAAATTCATCTGTAATGACACAGACAATTCACATTGTTGAATTTTATCATGTATGTGGCAAACGGCGGGCAAATTGCTCGAGATTACTTACGCATTTGTGTATGCACTGCTGTGTGCGTCGATTTCGGCGAGCATAAATTCAGCGCCATCTGGTTTTGGCTCTTTACTGCGCGGCTCTCTCACTTAATTAACTGGAGGCCATTACATTTCCTGAAATGTTTCACTTTCTCTGGTTCATGTCATGTAGGCAGGCAGGAGGGGAGCAGGGAAGGACTCAATTAGACCAACGCCGCTCCCTGGATATTACACACTTGGTGCATGCCAGTTAAAGGGGCGTGAGGCTGGTGCAGGTCCTGGACGTCTCTCGCTGCGCCTACCCTGTCAACACAGATAAAGGCCTGCCTGTCTGCGTTAGATCCCGCCCACACACACGCATTCAGACAAGCTCCAGCTGCCAAAACACTTCATACCAACCAGCAGAGAGCTAGGCATACATAAAGAATAACACGCATTAATACTGCCCAACAAAGACTGCAGCTACTTGCCACATATACACTATTTAATTAGCCTGAGAAAAAGCTAAATTGTGGCTGTCAGTTTAACAGGAACTACAGCAGCTATATACATAGTGTGGGTGAAGAGAATCTGAATCTGAACAGCATCAGTGTTTAATTTCCTGGCTGGGCTGCATGACATTATGCAGTACAAATCGCAACACTAGAAATCGGTCGAGATTTATATTACAGCAGACATTTATGCAGATATCAGTGGGCAGGAGTGCTTTATGTAATTTATACACGATAACAACAAAGAAACATGAAAATACAGTGCATGTCTCAAAATGAGGAAGAACTTGACATATTAATAAGAATTCAACTGTTGTGCGTGCAGAATACATTGGCTATTTTTTAAAGGAGTTTCCAACGTGATTCACCCAATCAGAATTCAGAGATCTGTCACATGACTTCACTTTGCACATTTTTAATTTGGCAATTGGTGTGCGGAGGCACTTTTTGTGCTTTTTAACTCAATTAGTTTTTAACTAAAGTGCTACATAACATCAACTATTATTATTAATTTCCGTCAACCTAAGTTTTAAATAAATGGAAAATAAGTAAGTACGTTTCATACACAACCACTTAATTTTTTTCTTTAAAAAAGTCTCCCATGCTCACCAAAGGCTGCATTTATTTGATAAAAATACAGTAAAACAGTAATTTAAATATTATACTTTTATTTGTATAACAATTTAAAACAACTGTTTTCTACTTGAATATATGTTAAAATGTAATTTATTCCTGTGATGCAGAACTGAATTTTCAGCATCATTACTCCAGTCTTCAGTGTCACATGATCCTTCAGAAATCATTCTAATATGCTGATTTGGTGCTCCAGAAATATTTAAATATGTCTTGCTGCTTAATATTTGTGATGAAACTGTAACTTAAAACCATGAATCACAATATCTTTTTCCCCCAAATTCTTTGATAAATACACATTTTTAAAACTGTATTTGAAATCATAAATGTCAAGTATTTTTACTGTCACTTTTTTCAATTTTATATTTTTAAAGTATCCTTGTTAAATAAAGAATTCAAGTTCTTACTGAAAATCTTATTGGTAGTGTGGATATGAAAAACAACGTTGTGTTTATAATTTTGTTCAGTGTATATATATATATATATACACATACACACACACATATATACACATACATACACAAACACACCGTTACCATGAAATACATTTTCTCACAACATGGAGTTTTTGGTCATACCACCCACCCTTACCCATATGACGAAAATAAGTGCTGAAGAGATATTTAGATATAGAAGTAAAGCTTTAACTTGTTAGGTCTGACTCTCAGCACAAGTCAAACACCTTTACCCCACACTGCCAGTCTGTAACACCTCCCCTCTAGGCCTCTACTCGCACATTCAGAGCGTGGACCTGAGACCACGATGACTCAGAACATTACTCCGGTGTCTGCGTCTCAAACGCTGAGGTAAGAGGCTGTTTATGGCCCAGTCTGCAGGGGATCTGAGTAGTGTTACACTCACAATGAGTACAGTCAGTGCTGGATGACAATGCATTTGATGTGAGATGACTATTCTATGTGTATGAATACAAAAATATAACATTTGTAATTAAAATCAATTTCAAATTTGAATCCTTTTGGGTCCATAGTGGTTTTTTTCCATACTATGGAAGTCAATGGGGACCAGCAACTGAAGGTGAACTATCCCTTTAAACTCTTTCACATATACTTTCATGCCGTGTGTGTCCACACAACCATGCTCACCGTCTCGTTGCCAAAAAGGATGTCCACATAGGGCATAACCTTCATCAGGGCCTCCTTGAAGAACTCACAGATGAATGGAGCTGACAGATTTAAGCAGAAGATCTTGTTGTTTTCCGAAGCGTGTTTGGCTACTTTCAGGATCGACTCCAAGGATACGGTCAGGAAGAACCCCTTCAGAAGAAGACAAAAATTATAGTCAAAAATTGAACCACATATGTCTAGAGCTTTTGAAGCTTCTATATCAGTAAATCTCAGCATTACAACAGAACAAAAAGAAAGAGAAAAATACATGTTCCTCCTCCAAATGAAGTAAACATGGCTAAGCTTGATATAATGGAGAGTATGATGAGGCACAAATAGGATTAAGGTTTTAGGAGATGAGAATGAATGATGACAAACAGAGTCCATAATTGCGCTGGTGCTTCCATCAGAGAGCAGGGAGTGTTCACAGAGACAATCCAATACAACAAAAGGCACCTTGGCCCACCTCCTCACACAGGGACAACTGCAAGGTCACACGACTCTCTGAGGAGCACTTATACAGCTCGTTTATGCCTATGCTACTACATTGTTTTTGTGAACATTTGTTCTTTTACAAACGGGAGAAGCCTTTTTGTTAAAAGTAAATTAAAAGATGTCTACTTATATTCTTAAAAAAAAAAACTACAATAAGAGAAGACAAAAACAAAAAGGTTTTGACTGCAAGTTAATTAAGTGTTTTTACTTATATTTTTAAAATGATAATAATAAAATAAATAAATAAAATAACATGCACTGGTTGGGACAGTGTCCTGGCATAGTAATATAATAGTGTTAGATGGTAATACATTGATACTTCGATATATATACAACAAGAGCCAAAAAAAAAAAAAAAAACTTTTTTATTAAATAATACCATGATACTTCAATATATATAATAGAGCAAAAAAACCAAAAAAAAACAACAACCTTTATATTAAAAATAAAAACATTAAAAAAATATAAAAATTAATATTAAACCCAATTAAATTAATTAAATAATAAAACACACCAAATAATAAACAATAAAATAACGAAATAAAATACAATAACATTTTTTATGTAATAAAATACTGGCCACTGTGGCAGTATCCTGGTATCAGATGGTAATACTGTGATACTTCAATTTATACCATAGTGCAAAAAACCTATGATTGCCATTGTACCATGTCCAAAAAACATGTTCATATCACAATTAGAAAACTTGCATTTTGTATGAATTATGCAATATTTGTAAGCCATCCAGATAGTTTCCCAAGTGTATTATGCTCCCAGAGAGGCAATCTGAAGACATGATGTAATTTTCCCCTTGCTTGCATAGCACGGCCTAAGAGAGCCATTTGAGCTTAGGGTGCTGGCTGCTCTCCAGACTTTGTTCCAGAAAGACAGGAGTTAAAAAAACCTTGCTTGCATCTGATGAAGTGGAAAACAAAGGTCTTGTCTGGACTTTTCTTACCGAGAAACAAGAGAGGCTCCTCAGTTCATTGTGTGAATGAATACAGACTTGGAAACGAAACACCTTCACGTTTAAACCTGAAACCCTACACTGGGCCTGTTCCTTCGATACAGTTCTTCTTGCACTGAGAGAAAAATTCAGAGATACAGTGCAGGTGAGATTAAGGGGGATAGGAGGACAAGGAGAGGGGAAAAATAGAAATTAGAGAGAGAAACACAATAGAGAGAGTGTGTGAATGAGAGAAGGGTGCACCGCTAGAGGAGTGCTGGATTTTACTAATGCTCAGAGCACTCCATTAAAACAAATGAGGCTTTTGTAGCCGAGAGTGGAGAGAAGTGACCTTGATGTGTTTAGTGTGACTGTATCAGCCATTACACCGATCTCACACAGGAATCTGAGAGGCTTGTTCTGCCATCAGTCATTTAGGCACACATTACGCTACCATCACTGACTACAGATGATGACATCTTCACCAATCTGAAATACAGCACACAGATGAAAAGAAACCTGTAATATGGCAAATAAACTCTGTAAAGAAATAATATGACACATAATTTCTGCCCTTCACACAAACTCTAAAAGAAGGAAAAATAGTTTCTAGGGGCCAAGAATCCAAAAATTCACAGCCAGTGAAATAATTATTTTATTTCACTTCATTTTTATTTTTAAAATTAATTATATAAATATTACATTATGTATTTTTACATTGTGTGCATACAGTGTATCCTAAAATTATATATTTAATATTAATATATATATATAATATTTTATTATATATAATTGCAAACTGTAAAAAATATACAAGTTGTACATACAAGCTGTAAAAATATATTTTAAATATATATATATATAATTACAACTACAAAATACACAATTACTATAATTATAATTTAATAATGGAATATTGAATATTAAAGGGAAAACAATCACTCAACTGTCCAATCAAACTGTGAAAAAAGGAAAATCTCAAAACTAACCAAGGCACTCTGCTGATGGCTTGTTATAAACGTATCAACATATAATATAACCATAAACATAACTTGACTTAGCAAAACTAAAATGCCTTTGAGAACAAACATTATGGTGGTTATACTGGCTCAGGCCCAACAGCATCCTTAGTAGCTTTAGATGCTGTCTGTGCAGAGGTAATGGAACATCCGTGTGTACATCTCTCAGCATTACCCCCATCATTAGCACACCTCGGCTATGATGTGCGAGCATCGTTTGGGAGAATCAGCCCATTGCATTATTGGAACTTTAATGTTGGTGTATTTGAAGTTGGAGAGATGGCCAGAGGGAAGCTGCTTTAATGGATGTGCCGCTCTCTTTCCTCCCTGAACCCGACTCTATCAGCACTGCCACTCCACAGCTTTCTCAGAGGGAACCTTTTTTTTTTGTGTAAGAGCAGAGTGCCAGATCCTGCCGTGCTACTGTCCTCCCGCTTTCAAGTTTCGTAATTCTCTGGACATCCATCTGAATAAAAAGCACAAACTCAACATGAAAGGTCACCTGTCAGTCAAAGAAGCCTTAATGCACAATGTATCAGTTATGAATTACCGCTGTCTATCACATGGAAATGCATGTATCCAGACAAGTCCATTTGGAAGCAGAAGATGTGGGTCCTCTACTCACAAGACATCTGCTCCAGTTTATTAAAGCCCTTCAAAGGGCCGTGTTTAGCAGTCTCTATTAAATCTGCATGCTAAACAGCCCTCTCAAGCCCATGTGTTCAGAGAAAGGGAAGCCTGCTGCTGCTGCTGGCTCGGTGCAGACCAGCTTGAACTTCCCCGAAGCAGAGCGAGCCCTTGAGATGAGAATCGTCACCCTTTCACATGTCATACACAGGTTTTATCTCTGTAAGAGTCCCGCGTGGAGGATCAATACATGGCCTGCTCGGAGCAGATTGCACTGACCTGACACCTGGCTATCATAGCAGCCATCTTCAACAAGTAATACACTGCTGCTTCACTTCCCTGGATGGAGTGGATGATTGTCGTCCACCAAAAGGAACACAGTGGAGTCTCATCTGTTGGTTGGTGACCAGCTGATTTAATCAATCATTTTAATCTAGTATCAAACATTTGTTTTGCAGAAGAAAGACGTTCCTCTCTATAATTGTGTATTTTTAGCTTGCTGGTTGAGCCACATGATTTTGATTTGGCAGACACATTTTTTCAAATATTAATAATACAGTATTTTAACATCCGCTTCACTAATTTTTTCTAAAAAAAAAAAAAGAAACAATAATATAATAAAAAATAAGAGTATGGCAAATGAATTAACAAGGTTTTCTTTTGAAGAAAATTTTCTCTCCAAAGGAAAAAAAAAACATTTAAGAGCTGTATTGTAAATCTTTGTATGTATGAATTGCTTCTTTAATGTTTTTTTAATAGATTTGGAAAAAAATGAGTGCCATGTTACTGAACCAAAAAAACAGAAGTTTTATTCAAAGTGTCTCAATTACATCAATTCAACATTAGATAAATCTATTTTAATAGGAAGACGCCGCAGGATTGAGCATACCAAAGGGATTGGAAGATGTTTGATGTTTGCTGCTCCTCACAGTCCACATCACATCTGGTTTCTTTTTGCCCATCTTAAGAAACATGTTCTACAGAGCCTTATCTAATATTGCTGCTCAGTCTAATGGCAGGCAGCCTGTGACATGAAAGCACAACAGCTGCCAGCTCTTTTCAAACGCGGTATTCTTTTTCAATTTCTTCCTGGGCCCCATCAAACGTGTCTTTATCCGACCAAGACGCCAAAAGGAAAAGCCTGTGCTAGATTAAAGAATCATTTTATTATAATGAACACAGAGACAACCATAACAAACATCCAGAGACCATCAGAGCAAGTGGGCCAAAGTATCACATTGTGATGGACTTAATCTGTACGTTTATTTCATGTTAAGAGTCCAATTTAAAATAAACACAGCTGATTATATCGATTATCAAAATCTCACTGTGGAATCGCATGTCAGGAAAGGATGATGTTTATAAATGTAATAAATTGAATCACGACGGATTCTCAGCAGACAGGTACAAGTGAATACAAGTCAAGATACATTTCAAAAAGCAGACGACTTAACCACCGTCCTCTAGGGAGAGCAAGGCTATTATATTCATCTTCAATAGCTGTGGGAGGGAAAGGGGAGGTCAGTTTTCTGGCGGGCCGACACAGCCTTCAACTATAAAAGTGACTGTGTAAAGAAATTAGACACTAGAAAAATATGTAATCAGCAATTTAGCAATAATGCCCATAAATAAATAATCAGCACCTCCATTAGCCTGACATGTATCCGAGACGCAGTGCGTGACGTGACTACCGGATCGCCGGAGAGCTCGCAGACGGCCGGTCCATTAAAGAGAGCCATCCGTCCTCGCGCACTTCTCGCCGCCACTTCAGCAGGAGTGTGTTATTCTGTGAGCTGAGGGGCGGCAGGCCCAGAGCGCTCATTTGTAGCACCACAAGACAGGTCGTAATTACACTCACTCAGCGCAAAGGCGAAAGGAAGAGAGTCCTGAACCTGACACATTAACCCTATGAGGAGGTTAACCGTGATGGACATCAGAGAGCTAAAGGGTTTTACATAATTAGAGTCGCAGGATCCCTCAGAAGCCCAAGAGATCAAAACTTTAAGCTGTTGAGTTCGCACAACGTGCCGAGTACTTAGTGTTCAGAGAGCGAATTTATCTGGGATTTAGCACGGACGAAAAAAACTAAGTTTGAAAGTCCAAAGCCTTGAGGTGCCAGCGTAATAATTCATCACCTCGATCCAATAACAAAACATCTACTGTAGTGAGGGAGAAGACTCTCCAGATAAGGTGTTATATGTGCATCGGTGTGTTTTTGTTTGTTTTGCCTTTATTGTTAAAATGTCAGTTTGACAGACTTCAAGACAGGGAGAGGAACGTGCTAGCACTAAGAAAGCTTAGGAGGGAAAACAAAGTAAACATCTTTCCATGACTTTTTCAGACAGAGACATTTTTCATGGTGCGACTCCACATGGGAGTGAGTGCATGAGGCAGATTATTTAGCACACAATTAAGAGCTGCTAAAATATGGCAACAGCTCGCCTCCTCTCGCTATCCTGGTATAATTAGATTTTCACCTGCTGTTGAGATACTGAAAAAAACACTTGATTCGTTGGACAAGACAAAGAGGCACCTGACGCGCCGGCTCCGGATCCATCTCGCTCCTCAGCATGCCAGGAGTTTGCAAGGTAAATTGAAAATGCTGTTGAAAGCTCGCCTGGATGAGTTGCACAGTCTGCTTAACACACTGCTACAGGGACAGATGCTACTTTGGAACAATATTGCCATCAACATATTTTTGTTAAAAAAAAAACAAGGAGATGAATGTAAACAGCTAATATGCAACCAACATGATTTTGACAAGTGTGGGACGTCTTTACACTGTTAAAGGGATAGTTCACTCAAAAAGGACAATTCTGTCATCAATTACTCATCCTCATGTTGTTCCAAACCCATAAGACTTTCATTCATTTTCAAAAAACAAACAAATTAAGATATTTTTAATATTCTCTCTTTTTTTGTCTATCATCAATAGCGATCAAAATGTTTCATGCATCAGTAAGTACAAAAATTTGTAAAAGTAATATATGTACTTTCTTTTTGTACTTTTTGATTCGTGAAAGTTTCGGTTGTGTGGATTTTCAATGGATGGACCAATATGATGAGAGAATATTCAAAATATCTTCATGTGTTCTAAAGATGAACCAAAGTCTAATGTGGTCAAATGAGGGTGAGAAAATGAAAAAAGACTTTTCATTTTTGGGTGAACTATGCCTTTAAAATAAATCAACAGTTGCTGTGATTTCATCAAGTCGTTGTAATTTCAGTGAATTGCTCATAACTATTAGGGTTACAGCCAAAGAAGCTGAAGCAGCCAAGAGTAATAATCAGAGCAGAAAAACTACTTTTAATTTACGGCACAATGCCAAGAGGAGGTAATATGTTATTGTCTACTGCAAATTTACGCCGTCGAACACCGAGATGCCAGAAGACGTGGAATCGCGAGCCAAGAACACAGTCTGGCCTAGTCTTGCTTTAAGTGGATACATATTCTACACCAGTCTCAGTCTTTCCGAGCAACCGTCGGACTTATTAATCCTCCACACGCTCTTCGGGCTTGTCAAATCCCATTCAAACGCCACAGGAAACAAACGTGTAAACACATCCAATGTAGTGTGAAGGCTGTCAAACTCGATGCCTGCCCTCACGTAGAGATGTAGGCTAAAAGTGAAATATAAGCCGTATTCCAAGGCGATTTTTTCGATTGCGACATGCCACGCAGCGTAACCGGCTCTCGCGCCCTCAGAAACATAAGAGCGCATGCAAAAGTGGGTCATTAATGATTAATGGCTGTTTAAATAATCATCTGACAGCAACTGTGGAGAGATTCCCTGATGAAAACATCAACAGCAGTGCCTCTTGTCAATGCCTAACGATGAGACTAAATGTGGGCAGGGTGTATGATAGCAACATCAGTCATCCATAAGGCGAAAAGCAGGCCAGAGATGCAGCGCGGCAACACGGGCAACGGTCAGTGGCGGACGTAACCTTCTATTCTACTGTGACCACCGGAACAAGACTCATCACTATTTTCAGCTCATTCCTCATGCTATTGTGTAAAATAACTCTAAAGGTCATTAATAAATCTGGGTCAAGCGCCTTAAATGGGAACAGTGGGGTTTGTGAAGTGAGCCGAGGTCCGCTGTGAGTTAGTGTGTGTTGATGGACTTCAGGCCTCAGCCAACCTGACATCTATTATGTAAACATTAGCAGCCGCCCAACGCGAGAGCCGGCCGGCACATGATGTGCGCTATAAACCAAAATCACATAGCGGGCAGGACACTTCCAAACACTGAGCCGAGGTCACGTCAGGCAAACACCATTTTCTAAACAAAGAAGAAAATGAAAAGCTCGCTGGAGCATAATAACCTGCGTTTGACGCCAGAACAACCCATGATCTTGCTGCATTTTAAAGAGCATAAACAGATTACATGTTGATTTGATTATAGCTTGTCGCTTCTCCATTGATATTTTCTATTTAAAGATTTTTGTATATATACACTTCCATAAACATGACAAGAGATGATGCTTTTACACAGATCGGATCCTCAGTTCAGAGCTGCAGTCATTTTGTGTACATAGAGTCAATTGAGTAAATTGCCTTGCTTAAAAATAACTGTGAGGAATGAAAGAGCCAACTTGATGCCCCACACATTCGTGGTGGGTGGCACAACTTCACCGGCTTCTCTTCTCTCTCAACTACAAAGGTTTCATCAGGACACTCAGGCAATTATCCTTTCAAAGACAAGAGAGATCAGCTCATGGAGCATGTAATTATGCAACAAGTCCTCTCCTGTCCTCCCAACTAGGGTGTTTTGGATCGCAATGAAACGCCTGTAACATTATAACATGCAACGCTACTTTTCAATTAGAAATAATTTGGAGCGATACACTTCTTTAACACTTTTTAAAGGGGCCAATGAGTATTCATAAATAATCTTTTTAATAAATCTACCTGAATAAAGTCATCACCAGGCCCAGACAGAATCTAAAGATTTTTTGGTGTTGATTTTAGATGGAAGTCTGCAGAATGGAAGTGAATATGGTAATTCAAGAGTATTAGACACTTAGTTAAGCATAACTAATAAGCCAAAATGTTTAATATAAACTAACACGCAAGGGGTGGAAGATGTGAAGAACTTTGTGAATGATTGGCAGGGTAGTCATCACAGGGGATAACCATGAATATTATGATTTCATTATGGAGGTACACTAAAGGCAACTATAGACCAATTTCTGTGTTTCTGCAAATAGTGATGTTTTTGTGGGCAGAGCCTATCTGGTGGCAGGAAATGACCAGTTTTAAAGTAGCAGTCTATGGAAGCCATGGAATAAAAGAATAAAAAAGGGTAATTGAGTTTATATTTCAAAATTCAGATTTAAAAAAATCAACTTGTCATCAATTCTTCATCAAAATCAATTCTGACATCCAAAGGCACAACAATACTTTTTTCTCTTATTCCATGGATTTTTACCCATTTCCCTCCACTTGTTACCAGTGTTTTTCTGCCACAATGCGCGCGCAGCTGCAAGTGACGGGTTCAGTAAGATGTTTTTATATTAATAGTCTCTTAACATAGGCTGCATTTATTTGATCAAAAATACAGTAAAAACACTGATATTGTGAAATATTATTACAATTGAAAAGAACTTACATTATTTTTCCTGTGATACAAAGCTGAATTTATTAGTAATGAAATATGTTTTTGTAAAATATGATCATTTTAACTTACATTATGTAAATGTCACCCTTTAACCCTACAAGAAAATGAGAGTGTAATAACATATCCAACAGCACTGAGGATATTGGTGCTTTTTAAAAGAGAGACAGTAATGTATTTGGCTACTCGGAGCAGCTGCGGGGCGGGCGGCTCCTAATTACTCCTCTAAAAAAATTCTCCTGAAAGTCAACAGAACATAATCGATGGAGGGGATTATATTAGCGAGGCCTTGGACCTTAGCCAATAAGAAAAGCATGCTGTTCCCTGTCTCATCAGCCACCAATGATTGAGCAAGCTAATGGAAAGACACACAGCTAAAGTGACACATTTGTGCAATATGTGTGGGTGGGGGGTGGGGGGGGGGGGAAGGATCTCCAAGAATCCATGGTGATTAGAGTGGTGGCCAAGGCGAGAGACTGTTTGCCCTTAGAAACAGCAGACAAGCAGCTCTGGTATATATCACCCTTGAGACCAGAAACTGAAAGGAGGTAGAGGAGGTAGAGAGACAGAGAGCGAGAGAGCGAGAGAGAGAGAGAGAGAGAGAGACCCTCGCTTCCTGCCCTTCCCCTCGGCGGCATCTCCCTGCCTGCACCAAGAAACTGCAATTGGCATAAGCCACTTAAGGCAATCTGTGCTGAGCGAACTACAAAACCCTGAGAGGGCTTAAATTTACTGAAGCCTTGAGAGACGTGAAGGAAGAAGAGGAAAAACGGTGGTGCTCCTTATTTAGCAACCGACAATCCAATTCTATGGCTGTGAAATTTAACTTCCATCTATTGCATTTTAATCCCTTGGAAGAATATCACAAAATATAATGAAACAATTTACTGATTTCTTCATTTTGAATCAGTGGATGGGTGTTCAAATGAATAATGTCTCATGAGTTATACTTGATGCATTACTCTCATGCTCCAAACCAACTAGAATTGTGATCCGTTATTAATTAAATAATCGTAATGAACACCAATAATTCACAAGCAATTAGCTTTTTAACCCCCCAGTAAAACTGTACTACAAAAATATAACACACTACTTCAACAGTAACAGTAGCCTAAGAGAACACCCATAATAATAATAACTAGATAAAAAAAGTTCGTCAAGACAAACTTTAAGTTGGCTTGGAAAAGCCGGACCAGAAAGTTTGAAAAGTTTAAGAAGTTTAAAACGTTTAAAGTTTGATGTTCCTAGCATGTTGGTAGCATGCTTCTAGCATGATTAGCAAGTTACTAGCATGTTAACCAACTTAATAATAATGTACTTAATCTAATAATTAAATACAATTTTTATAAACATAATATATATAAATATCTAACATATATAATAGTAATAATAATATTTAATATAATATGTATAACAATATATATTCATTTTATTTTGTATGTGTATATACAGTACTACTACAACTACTACTATTACTATAACAATAACAATAAAATAATAATAATTATTATTATTATTAATTAGCTATCTGTCTATTATTATTTAGCTATTGGTCTATGAACATCAGCCCAAAAGGATAGTCATTTTGGAAGAAGGGCACATAATTTGATGAAGGATTATGATGACAAACGTTTTATTTGAAATAACTGATAAATAATTTACAATACGATAAAAGAAGTGTATTAATAAAGTAAACACTGCCAATTTGGCTTCATGTTGACTTTAATGTCTTACAATCAGGATGTGTTCTGATGGCTGCATTTAACTAATTTCTGACCACTGAAAACATAATAGAGCAGCTGCTGATAGCCACATAGAGACATTGTGTTCATAATCATAATCAATAAATGCGAAGCAAATAGAGAGAACCCCTAAGGACTGGTTACCGGACACAGGATTGATTATCGCTGAGGAAGTCAGGTGTACGCTGACAGGAAGCATGTCTTAATGAAGGAAAAACCCTCTGCCACTGTGTGCATTATTTAGTCCTGTAATAAAGCACTCAATGAAACTTCAACGCAACCAATTCATTTTTAGCTTCGCTGGGAGACCGAAGAGGAGAGAGAGTGATCACGGGGCTCACTGAGAGAGACAGATGGATGGAAGGAGGGAGGAAGGGAGGTTAGGATAGGGAGAAATAAGGACGAACAGCAGAGGAAAGTGAAATGGAAGCGAAGGAAAAATGGGGGTAAAAGAGGACAGGCGTCAAAAACGAGTACATGCTGAGATGTAAATGAAAGATGAATGGAGGGAAAGAGCAAGAAAATGTGGAAAAATAAAGATGATGGGGAAAAAAATTACATTGAAACATTGAAAAATAAAAATTCGGTCACACTTTACTTTAAGGTCAAATTCTCGCTATTAACAAACCATTAACTATTACTTTTGACTCAATAAACTCCTAATTTGCTGCTTATTAATAGTTAGTAAGGTAGTTGTTTAGTTTAGGTCTTGGGTAGGGTTAGGGATGTAGAATATGGCCATGCAGAATATGTGCTTTATAAATACTAATAAACTGCCAATATGTTAATAATAGGCATGCTAATAAGCAACTAGTTAATAGTGAGAATTGGTCCCTATACTGAAGTGTTACCGAAAATTCTGCCATTAGTTAATTACCCTCATGCTATTCTAAACCTGTATGAATTTCTTCTGTGAGAAACAAACATTTTAAAAGAATATCACAGCCGTTCTTTTCCAGTGAATGAGAACGGGGGCTGTCAAGCTTCAAAACGACAAAAAAGCAAAAAAATTATCTTTATAAAAGAAGCCTATATGAATTGAGCATTATATAACAGACCTACATTTAAAGATAATACTTACTGTTAATACTTGACATTTGCCCAAGTTATCCTATATAATGCAGTAGGCCTACATATAAATTAGAAATGAATACTCTTATTCAGCAAGGAAGCATTATTTTATCAAAACTGGCAGTAAGGATGTTTACATTGTTACAAAATATTAATAATATATATTATGTGTGTGTGTGTGTGTGTGTGTAACAGTGTATACTCACATTATATATTAATAATACTTTTACAAAAAGTATCTTGAGAGATCGAGTCCTCATTCATTTTAACTACATAGAAAGATTATTAAAAATTTCTTGTGTGTTCCACTTGAAAGAAAAAATAGGTTAAGGGTGACAAAACAAGTTGGAACAGCATACGGATTATATTTTTCATTCTTGGGCTTATCCCTTTAATATCAAGATGTCCAAGAGTCTATATGTTTTGTAACCATGACGGCCTCCTATCTGAATAACAACCATCCTGAGGATATTAGAAATGTCTTTGTAATAAAGAGGACACTTGGTGCCACCTGACTCTGTGCATTAAACAGCAGTCCTTAGCCAGCCGTCTGCAGGAGTGAGAATAAAAAATTTCCTGGCTGGAAAAAGTAGTAAAAAAAAAAAAAGTCTCGTCCTCTTCTGGCCCAGTAATGACTTTCAATGGGAATAAGAACACTTAAAAGAGGAATATTTCCTCTTGATTTTAACGTGCAGTCATACTGAAGCAGGCGGTGAGTTTTCTGGCGTGATAAGGGCTTAGCCAATGTAATCCTCAGAGGCACTTGGCCTTATCTCTCCTGTGAGGAAAAGGGAAACTTTCTGCCTTTTTCAAAAGACAACAGTGGTCCAATGAGAGGCTTCAACTGTATGGCTTTCTTCCTGCAGCTCGACAGAAGGACTTACTATAAAATCAAGTCTCACAATGTCCAAACACGCTCGAAAAAATGAACACATCCAACAGTAAACAACAAAAAATTGCAAACATTCTGTATTGAACATATTAACATGAAATGGCACAACATTACAATCTCCATTATAGCTTTACAGGGACACTGAGGGCAGTGTTACACCAACGCAACAGAAACTTGACGGCGTGTTGATAAGGATCGATCAATCACCACCAATTCATCACGTCTGTTTGAGAAACTGTGAGGAACGGAGCGGCCGACAACTCCTCAGAGTTGACAGACAACTCCTCGACAATCCTTTATGTGGGCCAGCAGCTTCGCTCGGCTGACCTTTGGCATTAAATATTGAAACAACTGCAGTGAACAAGGGAGGATATGGCTTACAGCTACACCCTTCAAAGTGACGCCACTACATGTGAAACAGAGACGAGAGGAGAGCGAATCGTCTGTCAACAGTCACATCAGAAGGGCCTGTTACATGTCGAGCGTCACTCTGCCCTCACAGGCACAAACATCTCTGTGTTCTCAATTCAACTCTGCCACTAACAGGGAAATACGTTGCGTAATGCCATTGTGCTATCTAAATGATATGAAAATCATATTTGTTCAAGGCTCCCTGTCTATGGCAAAAGATCACATGGTTCTGCTCTACAGCGGAGACAGAGAAAAAGGGAAGAGGAAAAAACACATTGATATGATAGAGGAGAAATGTCACAAACACGTCATGTGCTGTGTGCTTTTAGAAATTATAAACTTTCTCTAACTTTCAGTGCCTTTGAAACTGGTGATCTTTGCCCTGCACGTCTGAATTTGTGATGTTAAAATTTCAGAGGCGCATCAGAGGTTCATGTCTAGAACCACAAAATTTCTTGCTAAAAGAGGATATTCAGCATGAAAAAAAGTAGGGTTGGTATAATAGTTTTTTTTTAAATACATATTTAGAAATTCAAAATTACATTGTTCAAAAGTTTGGGGTCAGTAAGATTTGAAATAAATGTTGTTCTTTTGAACTTTCTATTCATCAAAGAACCCTGAAAAAAAGTATCACGGATGGTTTTCACAAAAATATTAAGCAGCACAGCTATTTTCTACATTACTGATAATTAGAAAGGTTTCTTGAGCAGCAAATCAACAAATTAGACTGATTTCTGAAGGATCATGTGACACTGAAGACTGGAGTAATGATGCTGAAAATTCAGCTTTGTCATCAAAGGTTCAAATTAAATTTGAAAATATATGAAAATAGAAAACATACTGTTTTTACCAACCCCATGGTACTTCATGCATTTGCTCAGAAATAGCTTAAAGCCGTGGATTTGTCCAATCAGAGAAACCATCATTTTGACCAAACAGCCACTGTAGCCAATATAGATTCAAAATATTTAAATCAATAAGTATAACACAATAAAATTAATAAATAAATAATCCAAACAAGATTCCAGTTTTCACGAAAAGAACACACTGAAGCATGATACTCAATCATTTTCATTCATGAAATATTTTTTATTGAAACACATGAAAAATGGCACAAACAAATCTCTGAATCAAAGTTTTAAATCGATTCATTAAACCAGAAAGTTTGAACTGATTCACAGAAATCAACTGAACCACCTCTAACTGTTTTTGCCACTGAAGTTTAAATCAGAGATGTTATTAAAACACTCTCTTAATACAAAACTAGTCTAATGACATGCTGTTTAGATAACTTAATGGCCAAATAAAAAGCTCATTAAAATCACTGTGGTATTCCCAATGATGCTTCAATTTTAAATTGCCAACAAAATCAATGCAACTATGTTGTGGATATTCAGAAAATCTAATCAAATAGTAGATACACTATAAACAAATACTAAAAATGTGAAATAAATAACAGCTAATCTAGTCATGTCATTAACACTAAATACACCAATGTGCAGAAAACTAATTTCATTAATGAAACGAGAAAATCTCCATACACAATCTACTTTCATTTCATGTTGTACACTGTATTAAACATTCGACAAGACACTGGATCATCATACCATAGTGATAGCATTATTTTACACCAAACAAAGGTGATTTGTGAAACACACACCACACACACAGACTCCCTTATGAACAGACTCTCTCAGTAAAGTCCCTCAACAGCTTGAATTGTAGTTTGTTTGTATACACTGATCCTCATGGTAATGTCCTCGCAGATTAAAGATCTGAAAACATGTCTCCCTTGGGTCTAGTTCATATTACTCTCCGGTAGCCACATTTTCTTGTCAAAATTGTGTCAGTGCTTCTGGTGTACACACAAACAAATGATACACAAACCACCTGTGCTGCTTATATAGGAAACTGATCCTTTTCAAAAGGTCCCTGGCAGACAGGGAGAGCTAGAGAAAACAGGGCTTGTCTCTCTCAGTCACATTATCTCCCTCTCTCAACACTGAAGGGTTCATCAAAGACGTGTCATACTGATTTCAGAGCCACTGATCAGCGTGCGATTCCTTCCTCTAATCTAATTGTGCCACAAAATGGAAATCATCAGAGCCAATTTAACAGCCCCGACTTGTAGTACAAGCACATACATCCGCTTCCCCCTTCATTCATCTGCACAAGTACATCTGCCTGGTTTAGACTCCTCCACTCAAAGGGTTACTAATTGGAGCCTGAATCCCATGATAGCTATGCTTTTTACCAGGAAAAAGAGGGGGAGGGCAGGACAGGGCCAGATTGGTGGGGATGAGACGCACATGAAAAACACTTCCTGCTTTTCTTAAATGAAGGCCCCAGCTTGCCCTCGTAGGAGTAGTACACATCTGTCCAGCGTGAGTCATGAGTGGGGATCCTCGTCACTGGTTGTGAGAGTAGATCCTAACTCATTTAAAAAAACAGCGGCCATTTACACTCATAGCAAAGCAACAGGTGAGTCATTCCCACAATATGGTGACAATCACATCCATGACTTTTCAATCAAGACAAAAATGTCAAATGCTGTATAAAAAAAACCCACTATTCAACAGCCAAAAATGTATTAAATTATATGAAGTTTACATAATAATCTATATATAGTCTATATTGTTGCATTTTTTATATATATATTTAAAGTGCCAGAAAAATTGTCTTCATATGATACTTTATTTATTTGTCAGTTTGTTTCCCATTTTGGTTTTCCAAGGTCAAGTATATGCAAAAATTTGATTAAAAACTCAAATTAAAATTAAATTTAATTAAAAATTAAAATTTGATTAATTAATATTTTTATTAAAAACACATTTTAGAAATAAAAAAAATGCTTTTCACTTTATTTCTTGGCATTGGCATTATAAACTAAACTAAAAAAATAATTATTATTAATTTAATAATAACTAAATAAATAAAAAATGCATGTTCAAACAAATGTATGTTCAAACGTACATAGTGATTTCCCCACCATGTTGAAAAATAATAGCAATTAGTTTCTAAATAATAAATAATGAAGTAACAATATACCAATAAAATAATAATATACAAATTTTTTATGTTAAAAAATAGGTTTTAAATGATCGATTTTAGTCTGATGAATGTATGTTGTTTAAAGAATATATATAGCGAATATAATAAAAATGATATAAAATAAACAGTAAAAATACATTATTTTTATACATTGTTGTATGTTTTCCATGAAAATTTTATAATACTAGACTTAAATGCTTACTATACACTTTTAAGGAAGAAAACTAAATTGAATTCAAACCAACCTTTTTTGAGAATGACCCAGGCAATTAGAAAACATTGACTGAATTTAGACTAATATCTCGCCTTTGAATTATCTAAAACGCATCTAACCTACGGCGGCGTGAGTGAAACTTCTTGTAACTTGAACAAGCATCGTTTTCAAAAGGCAAACACGGTAAGCTGTTAGTTGACCACATCCTGGCTGACAGTGTGCAAAGTCGTGTAGGTTTAGCTGTGAGCAGGACAGCGCAGGGCTGGGCGGTGTTTATTACTGTGCTAACATGGTTTGTGGTTTCTAAACATGAGAAATAATGTGTTCGAAAGAAGCCTGCAGTTGCCACGGTGTTATTAGGCCTCTGCAATGCAGAGCGTGTGAATGTTCCATTAAGGTTAGCGTGAGATCAAGAGGGGTTTAATAAGCTGTAGCATCTGTGATTTGCCATGAAATTGAATACATTTATAAAAGGTAATGCTGAAGTAGAAATTGCTGCTGATTAATTGGAACGCTGTGATATGTGAATACAAATGGAATCAAAAGTAATTTCCTGCGTTATTTATCAGTCAATAATGTCAGGCGCGCAGTCGGCTCATTAACCGAGTATGACATGATGGGGAAGAAAGAAAACTCCCTCGTTCCACTCCGCCATGAATCCAAACAAACAGGCCATTTATTAGGGGGGCAGAAATTGATTGTTTTTCGAGAGAAGCTCACTGCATCAATCCAGTAGTGATATTTTCCGAGGGAGAGAAAGGAGCTGTCTCCCGCCGCTATTCCCCAGCACTCTGTGTCACGGCTAAGCTGCTTAATCATGATAACCCACAGTAAATGTTTTTGCTTTTCTAGACACATTATCTAGTTTACAGATGAGAAATCTGGTTTCATGGATTAAGAGCAATGCCATAACAAGAAATACTTGTGGGGTTAACCTTGCTGGATGGCTTCAAAGCCAGCCTGTTAATTCAAACTACTTCCTGAGCCCAAAAGATAAGACCCACACAGAAGAGAAGACAGGGTTGCTGTGTGTGTGTGTAGGAAAAATGGTAAGGGGGGGGCTAAAGTGATTACGGGTGAAAAACTTTTACTTTCTTGACTTATTTGGGTGGCTTTCAAAAATACAAGTGCAAATCTAAAAAAACATCAAAATAAAATAAAATAACTTGCATATATAGTATGCAAAGAGAAAAGTAAATGCATCTCTAAACATCTAGCATTGAAAGAGGTAAATAATTAACATATATATATATATATATATATATATATATAAACTTATACAGTATACAAAGAGAAAAGTAAATGCATCTCTAACTGTCTAACGTTGAAAGAAGTAAATAATTAACAGATCATTCAAATAAGCCACCGATTTGTAAGAGATCATATCTCCGCTGCAGGATCAGATGTGTGGCAGAAGGTATTTACATTACACAGTACTGTTCAAAAGGTTCAGTCTGTAAAATTTCTTTGTTTTTGAAAGAAATTAAGAGTTTTATTCAGTGAGGATGCATTAAATTGATCAAAAGTGACAGCAAAGACATTTATAATGTTACAAATGATTTCTATTTCAAATAAATGTTGTTCTTTTGAATATTCTATTTATCAAATAATCCTGAAAACAGTTTCACAGTTTCCACAAAAATATGAAGCTGTTTTCAACTGTTGAACTGGATGCTTTAACTGTTTTCAACATTGATAATAAGAAATGTTTCTTGAGCAGCAAATCAGCATATTAGAATGATTTCTGAAGGATCATGTGACACTGAAGACTGGAGTAATGATGCTGAAAATTCAGCTTTGTCAAAGGAATAAATTACATGTGAAATATATTAAAATAGAGAACAGTTCATTTAAATTGTATTAATATTTCACAATATTACGGTTTTTCTTTTTAATTACTGTTATTGTATTTTTGATCAAATAAATGCACCCTTAGTGAGCGTAAGACACCTCTTTCAAAAACATTACAAGAAATCTTTCCGACCACAAACTTTTTAATGGTAGTGCTTATTATGTGCACTACACTTCATCATTTAAAATTTTGCCTTTTGTGACACTTCAGAAATCTGTTGCATCGTAATTAATTTAAAACAACTCGTTAAAGCGCTGCTAATTAACTCAAGCTGATAGGAGAATTCCACGCTATTTCAAATTCTTGTATTGACAACACGTGTTTTTCGCATTGAATCAGATCCATTTCAAATGTACAGTGTTAATAAAAATCAAAAAAAGGGAAGGAAAAAGAAGAAAAGACTGCTTTCTGAGAAAGATCCCAGGGCAGAAATGCCCCCGCATCACATCCTGATGTGCGCATACCCACCAGCTGCTGCTGCTTCAAACTCATATTGAAGCGTATCGCAAAGCCCGCAGCCTTGATCCAGCTCTGTTCTCATTAATGGAGCTGTTTGAATATTCATGCAGCGGAGCGCTGGAAACTCCAGAGCCAGAGCCAGCCACAGCACCCAAAACTGTGGGGAATTCAGCACTTACCATTAACAGGCCTAATAAAAGCTCCACGCCTCCACGATTGTTATGGGTAATTCTAAGCGCTCATTAGTATTTCTGTGCGAAAAGTAGGAAAAATGCTATATTATTCATATAATTAAATTTCTATACAATAAATGCGTAAAGTCATGGAATTAAACATACCTATTAATACACTGGGGAACAATATGCTTAACCAAGAGAAAATGCCTAGACAAAGCACTTTAATATCATGTAACGTTATTACTAAGATGTGATTTAACTCAATAGCAGCCCCTGCTCTCATGAATGATGATCTGTTGAATCCTTTAATGGACACAGCTGACATCTGAGATACTGATAGAGTCAAGACGCTGACTGGAGCGGGAATCTTGTTCTTTCAGATTTACTTCCTCATCTCATCCATTTTTGCTCTCCCTGTTCGGTGACTCAGATCTTCCAGCAAACCACAGATGATGAGCCTATCACAGAGTGCTCCACGACGTCACCCTGTTATGTCACTGGCTGATAGCTCTTTTAATAGTTTCTTGTCAGTGGCTCCATAAATAGGCACAAGACGGTCTATTATGCTAAGAGGTCATGTTCTAGGGTAAATACTGTAGAGGCTGCTATTAAAATATTTGGGTGATTCTTCAACTATGGACATTTCGACCTTTAGAAAATAAACTCTTTTAAAACTCTCACTAGTTTAGTTTGTCTACTAACAAACATTCTATCATTACTGTCCTGAAAAGTCCCACCACATCTCATATCATGTATTGTGTTCAATAGCATTTTGTGGTGGAAATAAAATATGAACTAGAATATGACTAGAAATTCACAGGTGACATTTACCTTGATTTCTCTGTATTTACTGCCTACTACATCACATCTCATACTTGGTAGACAAGTACACTCGTTTATGAAAAAGAAACATTTTAAACAATTGTTCAGTGTTGTTTCTATCATGACAAATTAAAGTGTGAATATAATTGAACAGTGTTTATGTAGGGCACAAAAAATACTATGTATACATTTTTATTCCAAAAATGTTCAATACGTCATTTAATAACTGTCAATTCCAACTGTGTCAGCCATATTTAAAATATATATACAATTTTCTATGTAATAAATCCCATTTGTATGATGGATTTTCATGGTTTAAGATTAAAAGTCTGGGTTTGGTAGAAGGGTAAAATAATAAAATCTCTACATACTGGCCATTTGAAAAATAGCAAAAAATAAATGATGAAGGTAAAACATTCCCATGACAGTTTTAATGTGACCTTCATACAACAAAAGAAAAATTATTTAAAAAAAAAACAGCCTCTAGAGTATTAAAGTGACCAAAGTTGAAGAAACACCCAAATACAGTCAGATTTAATCCTCTTCATTTTTATTTTTTTAAATGTTTAACTGACAGAAAAGATCAGCTGAATGAAGGTCAGACGACCCCTACATGTACTTGATACTCACTGCTCTGCGCCGGCATATCCCACATGTCCTAAACATGACCACAGCATCCAGCCAGGAGGCTGTTATGGATGGAGCATGTCTTGTTTATAGGAGGGAGGGTGTGTGTGGGAGTACAGCTGCATTGCTGCTGCCTCTTTCAGCTGGTGCCCTGGAGGCTGTATGATGGGCCTCAGCCAGGTGTGCCAGGTTACAGCCAAAAAAACAGCTTAAATTGAAAACAATATACAAATAAATCAGAAACCGCTTGTTAACATCATAGTCCAGGGGAAAGCCAACAGAATTTTTTTTTAACTCAGGGCTAAGACATTTCATGTTTCACCGAGCATACTTCCAAACATGTCTCATAAAAGCATTTTATAGGACTAGAAAGAAAAAAGACAGAGAGAAATTTATAAAGCCCAACATAACAAAAGGTAAAAGGATATTCAGGTGTTCGGTATACGTGCCAACCAAAAGCTAAACATACGCTCACCCACACCAGTTCACTTCACACCAGCGCTGACTCTCAGAAAGTGAAAAAAGGAGGGAGAAAAAAAAGAGCTCCGGTGTACAAGAGAGAAAAATAACCTACAACCTCTTTTGCTTTTTGGAAAAATCTCAATGCTTATGCTAGATGCAAGCGGGTCCACATTGGGGATCTAGATACACAAGAAAGAAGGGATTTGCATAAACACGCACATCATTAGCCATCAACAATTGCAGGGGATGTAAAACGAGCAATCGCTCTGAGAGAAATGCAAATCCCTCCTTCCCCAAACCCCCGTTCTTTACATCTGCTCTATGCCCAAACATCTGCACAGTGTTACTCTAACTCTTCTCACACACATAGCTGGGATCCGCCAACCCAACCGCTGCCGCTAATAAATGACGAGGTGAATTGCGGCTTTGAAGGAAACTTCATCTCTTCGCTTTGGGGCCCCAAAAGTGCTCATAAATCTTAGGAAAAGACAGTATTAAGCATACCACAGACTGTGCCTTTAGCCGTACAAACACGGGTGAAGAGAAGTTCAGGGCAATATCGTCTCACTCAGGTAGCCCTTACGTTGGGCATCAAGTCTGATCGACCCAAGGGAAGGATTCTAAACAAACTCCAGAATGAGATCAATAGAACGAGATGTATTCAATGTCATTTAGGTTTGAATCATTCACCATGTTTCGGAACGCCTGCCTCATTCAGCTAGATCTCCGCATGTACTTGATACAGTATTTAACACTCTGTGATATTTTATTGATCCTGTCATATCGGAGAACCCATCCCCTCTCATACTCGGATCTATGTAGTAATGTGCGAGTCTCAATGCTCAACGCATTAAAAAACAATCAGCTGCAACTCGGGTGTCTCCGCACTTCATCTACTCCTGGCAATTTCACGGCCACGGCACATAAATGTTTCAGCTGAAGTGTCTGGTAGAGCAGCGATCCCGTGTCTGAAGGGTGGCGTGAAGGAGGGGTTTCTCGGAGCCAGGTAACTAACCCATAACAAGAGGCCTGGAGACCTCCAGCGGTATCCCCTTATCATCTCTAAATATTAGCCTGACTTCTTAGCTGGTCGCTTCCTCCCCGGGGGCAGGCAGGAAGAGGGTTTCTATTGGCCGTGGAGAGCACTCTGTCGGATCAAACGTTGATCTAACACGCGACTCCATGAGGCTTTGATCGCTTTGAGTCCTATTCAGTGACAGGAAAGGATTGTGTTTGAAGGAGGTTTACAGCAGTGAGCGTGAGTGTGTGTACACTTTAGAGGCATCGACTGTGCTTGAGAATAAATGTATTAATTTCTTAAAGTAAAAAATTATTTAAAAAAAAAACTTCTCATTTAAAAAAAAAAAATGGTACACACTGACACAGTAACTGATGTGTGCAGTGAAGAAATGAGACCGAAAACCAATCACAAGTTGTCAAAGGAGATGCCATAATGTCACATTACAACACACAACCCCATGTGCACTCACGTAAGCTAATGATGCTTCAATTATACTGCAAACATGTCTCCGCCTGGTAAAGAGCCTCCTATCCCCAACCAGCACAAATGCCTTACTGATTCGCAGCAAATTAGACACATGGCAAATAATACCTAACTGGCTGCTGTTGTGTTTGCACTACGCATGCATAAATGAATTGGTAAAAGGGGGAGTGAGGCTAATGGTTAAGATGCAACATGCGTATAATTGTACAATTAGGCTCTTATCATCATGTAGGACCTCACCATTACTGACTGCTATTAGAGAAAATAATAAAATGGTAAACCGATTATAAGTACAATATTATTACTAGGTGAAATTGATAGATTAATTTAGCAAGGGTTTATGATTAATTTGGTCTCTCCCTCGGTACAGCAGTCTGGCCACAAAACGCTTCCTCTATGTTGTCTCATATTTGATGAAGTTTGCATCACTGATTCGGTTGTTTTCCTGTTTTTTAGAGTGAAGCTGCTTTGAAGCAGTCTGTATTGTATAAAGTGCTATATAAATAAAGGAGGCTTGACTTGACTTGGATATCAAACGTATTGGAAACGTATCATGCTCCTACAGGCATGAGATTCACAGACCACAGAAAAGCTAAACAAGCCATTTCACTCACAGCATGACTCACGCATACAGTATGGCAGATCTCTTTAAGTGTGTCCACGGCCAGCAACATGGAAACAGAGGCGTGGCAACCACCTCCAAGCAAACACTAATTCAAATCAAGATGAAGTGCATTTACAGATCTACTTAACAGTATCAACAATCAAATTATTGGTTCGGTCATGTCAATATAACTATTTATTTATTTGTTTGATTTTTGTTTGATGAATAAATAGAGTTTTCAACAAGAAAAAGAGAAAACTATTTAAAGTGGTCATATGATGCGATTTCAAGTTTTCCTTTCTCTTTGGAGTGTTACAAGCTGATTGTGC
>NW_015548255.1:97734-115484 GCF_001515605.1 Sinocyclocheilus anshuiensis
GTTTTTTTTGAACATTAAAGCATGTCAACATATTCTGTTACACCAAATACACAAAATAATGATCTTTAAAAAAGCATCATATGACCCCTTTAATTCAAAATTATCTGCAATTATAATAAATATAATATAATATATCATCATATAATATGATCAAATATAATATAATACTTAAAGCTACATATAACTGTTTCCATTTTAATATTAATATTTAACTTTAATTAATTAAAAAAGTTTATGCACATGTTTATTCTCCAGCATCTCTGTTAGCCTACACACAAGCAGCTTGGAGAACGAAAATAATATAATGAATGTAATGTAATAATACTTAAAGGGTACATATTAGTGTTTCAATTTTATTTGTTAATATTTTAAGAAGTTTTTACTTTAAGCTTTTATCCAAAGCGACTTACAGTGCATTCAGGCTATACATTTTTTACCAGTATGTGTGTTCCCTGGGAATTGAACCCATGACCTTTTGCGCTGCTAACGCAATGCTCTACCACTGAGCCACAGGAACATTATATGAATGAATGTAATAATACTTAAGTGAAGTGACATGACGACGTGTAGCCAAGTGGGCAGCCATTCTTGCTGCGGTGCCTTGCTCAAGGGTCTCACCTCACACCTCAAGGGTCATTCACTCCACAAACCTACAATCCCTGCCAGTACCGAGACTCGAACTCAAGAACTCTCTAACCATCAGGCCACGACAGCCCCCAGGGTACGTATAAGTGTTTACATTTTATTTGTTAATATTTTAATCATTTTTAACTTTAATAAATGAAGCTCGGTTATGCATATTAATTTCTTGTTGTGGTAACGAAGACAAGAGTGAAATTTCACTGGTACTAGTATCGACTACTAAAATGCTATTTTGACAACCCTAGTAAGCAGCAGTAATTAAATTTCATAGGAGCAATCCACCATAGTGACCAGCCTACAGTGATGGGGCAGCTGCCAGTCATGTTCTTCCCTTCACTAGCTGGATTTGCATTGTGTGATCTTTCTGGGTGGAGTGGAGTGGGGTGGGGGGATACAGTTTGGCGGGCAGCTGACGCCAGTTTCAGCTCAAGGTCAGCAGGAGGGCTGCCTGAGTGCGAGCGTGTGTGTGTGTGTCTGAGCAAAAGCAGTGATACCTACGTGGGAGGGATGCCATTGCGAGTCACCTCGCTGAAATCATCGGCAGAGCCCTTGTGAACGAGGTGTCATTATGAGTATGAAATACAACCAACCCCCAACCTGGTGCCCAATTTTGTTGCCAGGGAACTCTGATGTCTGATTGGTGAAAAAAGGAAGAGGAAAAAAAAAACACAGAGAGGGGGTGATGGAGAAAAAGAGAGAGAGAATAATGCCACTTCAGGGTGTAGGCTGCCATACTGCTTGCTGTATAAGTTAATGGTCTCTCTTTCTCCTGCTCTGCTGACAGTATTTTAGACGTAGCTCAACCTGCTTTGTGTGCACCATAGCACTTACAGGTCTGAAAGCTCTCACTAGGCAAATGCACAATGTGAAAAGTGAGCTATAGATAGTGTTAGAGAGAAAAACAGAGAGAATGTGTTTTTTTTTTGTTATATATATTTTTTTTTTCACAGGTGACACTTCCTTTCACAGCTACCTCTACGGCACAGCCACATCCTCCCTGGACGAAGCATCCACTCAGTGGAACTGGCATACGCTTGCAAGTGTCAAGAGCTCCTCTTTTATGTCCCTGGGCTGCTCTAGAACCATCTGCAGCTGGGGCCTCAGAGGCCCGCTGGGCCCCGCTTTTAATTATCTTCATCTCTCTCACACTTCACCACACCCACTGTTTCTATTCTCTCTCTCTCCCTAACGTGACAACGTGCACACCTTTAAATGCTCCTGTCTCTTTAAGAGAACAGTTGTATGTCAGTGCCTTCAGAGACTGCGTGTTCACTCAGAGCAGAGAAGACTGACACACTGAGGTTAACGCTTAGGTGTAATACACAATACATGTGCGCTTTACATTTATGACTAGTAGGATGGTTTGAAGGTACAGTAAATCCCATTATCATATACTCCGTTTTTCATGTAATATTTACATTTTATTTAATTGCAGCTTTATTTCATTTCAATTAATGAAAGTTGTTAACAATAACACACTGGCAGCTTTTATAATGTAAATATGAATAAATAAACAGTTTTTCCAAAAAAAAGAGAGAGAAAACAATTCAATGATCAAAATTAATTGTAATTTTTTATTATTATTACTGATTGTTTATCTGAATAATTACTTGAAAAAAGTTTAATAATATAATATAATATCCAGAAATATTTCAAGGCTCCATATAAATGCTTCCATTTTATTGGTTAATATTTTAATTTTAAAATTTACCTAAGAGCAGAGATGACTGACTGATTTACCCTGCTGAGGTTAATGTTCGGGTGTAATACACAACAAAACACTTTCTTCTGATGGTTATGATGAAAAGGATGATTTAAAAGAATAGTACGCCTGAAAATCAAATACCTGTGAACATTTACTCACCCAGATATGTTGTTCCAAATCTGTCCGACTTATTTTTGCGTGAAAAACAAAAGTAGATATTTAGCAGAATGTGCATGCTGCTTTTTATATCATATGATGAAAGTGTATGGGGACTAGAGTTAGCTGTGAAAAGAGCAGCTCAGATACTGTGCTAAATATCTCCCTTCGATATAAAGATGACAGAATTATTATTTTTTTGTGTGGACCACCCCTTTATTAGACATTTTGACCATAATTTGACATTCTTACAGAAATCACGACAAAATATACATAATCCTTGGCTCAGCTGTCCCTGTGAATGTGCATCATCTCTGAAATCCATCTCCATTTTTGGTGTGTGTTTTTTGCAGCTCTGTTCCTGTCTCTCATTACTGCTCACTGAAGAACACTCTGCCTCAGGATTCTGATTTCCTAGCAACAGCCTGCCACCAAACATTTGGCACAAGTTCAACACCCTCCCTCCCTCCCTCCTCTTACCTCCCCTTTCTCTTCTCTAGTGAAAAATGGCTGTTCTGCCTGTGTGCTGTCCTCTGCCGTGCCACGGTGGCAGAGAGGCGCGTTGCACGGCCCGAGCCTCTAACTCTCCTCTCGTCCAATTGCACCCTTTGGTAGCAGGCGCGCTGGGAGTTGGCAGCAGGCATCATTAATCAGTGCTTTACCGCACAAACTCCCTCCTGCTAATCTGATTTACAGATAAATGGAACTGAGGAAAGAGGGAGGGGAGCAGAAGAAAAAAGGGGAACAACAATCGAGAGTATTGCTGCTAATATTTACAGAGCTTGCAAGGCAGCACAGTATTGATATTCCCCAAACACTCTGCTTGGGTTTTATTATAAACCTCTAACATTAGTGTAGAAGTATAACGTTTGCAATTAATTTAGCCTGAACTACATTACAAAGTGAATCCAAACTTTATTTTGTAGATAATTTCAGCTTTAAGCCTCATTCACACTGTTAGTGAGTTTTTTTATTTTTTACTTTAAATCTACATTACTATAAAATTATACACACACACACACACACACAAACACGCTATAAACGTGTATATATTTGCATTCTAAATCATTATGTGATTGGTTGTGTCATCCTTGCAGATATTTATAATAACTTTTAATTGCCTTTACACTTTGCGGTGATGTTGATTATAGCTGCAGTCCGTAACTTTTTTTGGTTAAAAATGATCCAAAATCAATTTTTGAGCAAGTACATAACCAGCTAGTGTTCAAAACAATCGCCTTACTTTAGCCTGTTTCACAACGGTTAGCTTATAATAATGTTTTCTAATTTGAGTGGTACTGGTAGACATTACTATAAAATTATGATATATTTTTAATATATTTAATATATGTTTATATTTTAACCTTATTGATTAAAAATATTTAAATTTTAATCAAAATAATGAAAAATGTAATATGGACTACAGATATTAAATCAATGAAATATACAAATATATAAATACTAATAGTAATATATTTTAGATACTATTTAGATGTAAATAATACTATACAATATATATCCTTGCAGATATTTATAATAACTTTTAATTGCCTTTACACTTTGCGGTGATGTTGATTATAGCTGCAGTCCGTAACTTTTTTTGGTTAAAAATGATCCAAAATCAATTTTTGAGCAAGTACATAACCAGCTAGTGTTCAAAACTATCTCCTTACCTTAGCCCTATTCACAACGTTAAGCTTGTATTAATGTGTTTTAATTTGAGTGGTACTGGTAGGTTTCTGCAGGAAATACGAGCTTAGGATATGAGCTAAGCGATCATTAGATTTAATCACCATTGGTAGCGCGATTTATTGTAATGCTTTTTTTTCCTCAGTTGGTCTGAATAAAAGTGGCAGATATGTTACTTACTTGATCAGATGACATTTTCCAGTGAAAATTCTTATTTTGGTCATACTTCCAAGATGTAGAATCTGTGATTCCGAAGTACAGTATCCACATCAGTGCATTGACTAACAGCCACATATTAGATTTATCCGCACTGAGGAGCCGTGCCGATGCACAATCCACGTAAAGATGATAATTCCACAAATAACTGCAATTGCAGGTTTTAAACAGAGATGGTGACAAAGAGGCAAAACTTACGTAATGCAGCTTTGCAGTAGCAGCCGACTAATAAAAAGTTGTGTGCTCAATGTCAACAAAACAAGAACCACATAAAGCAGAACCACAGCCTAAGACTTCATTTTACCTAAACCTGTACCACTATTATTCTTATGCCTTGCAAGCACTGGTATTTCCTTCAGGAAATGCATATATCTAGCCTCTCAATAGAACACCATCAGGGTAAATTAAAATCAATCCCTGAGGTTAAAGTGAGCGAGTTGGTTTCATGTTCACACAGGGATGTCTTCCACTCTGAACACAAGGTCAATGGAGATTACCGCTCAAGGAGGCCTCCCTTATCACTGGACTGAAGCATGCCACAGTGCATTAAGTGGAAATGGCGCTGGATGGTCTCCACTCAGCCCTCTTTAAAAACCATCTTAGCAAAATGCACCACGGAGGACTATCAAGAAGACCTTTGCACTTACGATTCACAATATGTCCTTGTTTACCATTAAATGAGTAAATCTAACTGGTTACTGAGAGGTGCTTAGGTGGAAAATGGAGCAGTCCTGATAGATGCCATGATACGGAACAATTCTAAGGCCATGACTCCGTAAATGGCAGATAAGAATTCTGGCAATGGACTGGGTGCCATCACAATGTGCTATCCCATAATGTCAAGAGAGCTATGTGAGAATCGGACCAGATCTGAAGTACTCTAGTGTAAGAGATCTCTAAGGGGGTGAGCTGAGGATTGACCACCACTTTATTGTGATCTCACAGATGGGCTCACACGCGTGCCAATTACATGGCAATTACATATTTGCACAGCCACCAATGATAAATTCAGCCTAACTCACTATAAACCCAGCCAACATATTTGTATTTTAAACGAATTGGGATTTAATTAATCACTTTTATGCTGAAGACCCAAAATGTGGATGAATTACAGTGCCGGTTATCAATATACATTTCCTGTTTCCATTCTGATTCACCAATTCTCCATTTGATTCAATTAGAGCTACATTAACATCAAGTTACTTAATTAACATCGTTATAATTACATTCAGTAATTGAATATTTTAATATTTGACAATAGACAGATGATAGATAAAAGAAAGATAGATGTTAGATGGTAGAACGAGAGTAGAACAACAGACAGACAAATACAGACAGCTAGATAGACGATAGAAGACTCAACTTGATGTTATTATTTTCAAGTCAGATGGATCTAGTATGTTTTTGATTCACTAAAGAATCATTTATAAGAGATTCATAAGAGTCTTTGGTTTATGAATCAGACTACACTGGTCATGCTGTATATAGAGTAAAAGATTAGTCTTGGGATTTTATGACTCAGTATCTACATTTAATTGTTAAATCAACTGAATTGTTTAAATGTTGATAACAATTAATTGGAAAATCAATATTTGCGCCTTGCCCTAAGGAATTAGTCTAGAATGTATTCATTAGATAACAAGGCAAGACATGAACCTACTTGTACAAGTAGAGAATAAAGAGATAATCTAAAAAACAAACAAAATTTAAGGTCAGCAGAGAAAGAGCGAGACAGACAGAGAGAGCGAAAGAGACAGATGTGGCTTGATGCATAACAAGGACAGACTGGCTGGTGCCACAGCCTGTGATGGTTATATGGAAGAGGAAATCGCTTACATAATCCTGCGTCAGTTGAATACAGAGACTCCCAGATAACCAGCAGGACTATGAACAAGAGTGCTCAGTTTATTTGATCAACCGGCCTGTTTTCAGTTTCTCAGTTCAAACAATCAAGATTTGACGCCCAGCCAAAACAAGCACTGGAGTCCCTTCTCTGAAACAAGTGCGTGTAGAACAAAAAGGAAGTCCGTAGAGATTTAGACCGTCGAGACCTCGGCCGGTGCTCCTGTCGCGGTCAAGTCGGCTCCCTTAGGGACTGTGTCCATCTCTACCTGCTCACCGCTCTTAGACCAGAGGCAGAATTCAGGAACTTACACTCCACCATTAAGGTGGGAGAAGATCTACTCCAGTAATGAACTTTCTCTGGCTGGATAATCAATTCTCACACTCCTCGACCATCACCAGGCCGCCTCTGGCCAGAAAGAGAGAGAGCGAGAACAAGAAAAATGTGGGGCTGGAGTGGCTGTGCAGCTCGACCAAATGCATTAAACATGTCTGTGGAGCAGACCTGCAGCGCACCTGGAGAAGCTGAATTCATGACTCGGTTTGGACCTGTGGAGGAAAAACAAGTCTGCCCGCTGGGACGCTCAGCACTCCAATCTCAGCTGAAATTTGAGCCTCAGACAAACTGAGCAGGGCATCCAAAACAGAAACTATCACCTCTCCCTAAGGATCGCTGTCAAACAAGCACTACCGAAAAGCCTGGGCTGACAAAACGAGCCGTCGAGGACAGCCATTCATCCAAGGGCACAGCTTGATGTGGATCTCGATGTTTGGCGGAGCGCCTTGTGCGACTGCATGCTTATGCAACAAACGCGCTGAAAATAAGTGACGGCAACAGCAAGCCGATGAAGCGGCAGAGCCATCACGGCACTTTCCCGTGAACATTGGCGTATTCAGCCAAGTTTGAAAACACAAAGGCCGTCAACACGCAACAGCTCCTCAATATTCATGTATAGCCTCGAGCTTCCCATTCACCAAACGACAGTGTGATGAAAAATGTTTAATCAGGGCCGAAAATGATTTGATTAGAGTGTCACGTTACAATGGCTGCCAAATTGAGCTTCAAAGACTGACTCCTGCTTCAAAGTTAATCACAGTCCTACAATACAGGTATTCAACAAATGATGTCCAAGCCTGTGCGGATGCCAGACTTTCCCTCAATGAATGGAGCTTACAGCAGGTACAGACCCACATGGAGAGCCATCCCAATCACATTTGCAATGGCTCATTAACAATAAGGTCGGAGTGTAATGGGGTTGCTCGTTTCACACCAACCTTGATTACCGGTAATTACAAGCAGTGGCTTTTTGCATCCATCTCTTCTCATGGTGTGTACTCAGAATTAACCAGCATAGTCAACTAGCAGAGTGGACAAGTGCTTAGACAAACGAATTTCAATAAGGGCTTAAGGTACATGCACTGTATTTGAAAGCGTCGGGTCAGTCGGTGACCTTCAGAGTGAGACATCCCACCCCCTCGTGACCTGTCGATCAAACCTCTCGACTCTCACAGGTCAAAGAGCACCGACTGCGCTCTAGACTCCATCCCCCACATTGCAGTACCAGTTACGACCCTTCGGGACTGTCTCACGGCAGTGTAGGGTTTGGAATAGAAGAAACTAAGATCTAGATGACAATGTTTCTACCATTAGATCACAATGGTGATCACAAAACACACATCCCAAAAAAATCTCTCATCCTTCTCAAGAGGAAAAAGTTGAACCCTCTGCAATCTGATTTTTCTGAGTTTGGCTCAGAGAAGAATAAGCAAACTGCCAACAACTTGAAAAACTGAATTTTAACACTTCACATTGTGTGGTGACAAACTGCAAAAAAGGCAATCGCGTCAAGAGAGGCAATTCTACTTACAGCGATGTAGTAAACATGGGCTTTCTCAACAAGTTTCCAGTTCTCCTCCAGATCGAGGTGTTTCTCTTTCTTGTAGCAATTAGCGGCTGCAAGATTTGCAACAAGAGACCTAACAGACAACAAAAACACAAAACTACCGTCACTGTCAGATTATAAAATGGTGTAAACATTATTATATTTTCCAGCAAAATGTGTGCATAAATATTACATAATGGAGTTACATTATGGAAATATAATTTCCAGATTTCAGAACTGCAAAAAAAAAAAAAAACATAAAAAAAACCAAAACATATTTAATATTTCATTTTGAGTGTGTGTAGTTGAATACATAAAAGAGAAAAATTGTATCTTTAAATTATCATCATTATAAGACCCAAAGGCACTGTCTATTTCTTAAAACAAAAATGCCCATTTCCTGCTTTTAAATGGCTTTGCATGAAACAAACCACATAAAGCAGTTGAAAAGCCGACTTTATCTTCAGGGTGATTGTGTAAATTATATTGCTCCTTCACTGAGTGAAACGTGCTGCTGCTGTACCTTTGTAAATTGCTGTAGGCGAAATATGGTTAACATATGGACTATGGTTTTCTAAACAGCTGCTTAGTGTCAGCTCTGCCCGAATTAAATATCAACATACTTTTTTCTTTATTTCTCTTCTTTTTATTTAAGTGCAAATGCCTTACAAGACCTTTCCCATAAATAAATGAACAAACAAATCAATAATGTAGGAGAACTGCAAACGTCCACCGGGACTGCTGTTTCTCCATTAACCTCCCGGTGGTCCTCGTATCAACAAAAACAACTAATTCCACTTTGAAAAACAACCACTCTCATTATTCACTTGTTACTGAGAGGATGCAGTCCCAAAAGGCAAGCCGCTACAATGAAGCAGCATTAGCCTTAGAGAAGAAGCACTGCTATGCACAGTCAGGCCACAAATGAGAATCAATAGACCTGCAGTTATGGCTTTTGGAGGAAAACTGAACAGGTTTGATAGAAACGGCAGACACAGAGAATATATGAACAGGTGCATGCTTGTTAAAATGGGTTCAAGAGAATATAAATGTAAATCATGTAATCAGAAATATGTACAAATATATTACTTCTGCCTTACAAATTTGATTTGCTGTTGGAGCTGTGTTGTAGCTGAGACTCAAGACACAGAGCAACGGTGCTCATGCGGGTGATGCAGGTTTCAAGTCCAGAGCCTGCAACAGGTCCACATCACATCCTTTCCATCTCCCTGGGGAAATCTGTTTACTATGATATAATATAATAATAGCAGTTTTTCAATGAAAAAATTGTAATATATATATATCTGTTTTTTGTTTTGTTTTGTGGTAGTTGTTATTGAGTCCCTTGTTTGTCCTGAACAGTTAAACTGCCCACTGTTCTTCGTAAAAATCCTTCAGGTTTGACAAATTATTTGTTTTCCATCATCTTTTGCATATTTGCACCCTTTCCAACAATGACTGTATGATTTTGAGATCCATCTTTTCACACTGAGGACAATTGAGGGACTCATACGCAACTATTACAGAAGGTTCAAACGTTCACTGATGCTCCAGAAGGAAAAACCATGCATTAAGAGCCTGGAGGTGACAACTTTTTGAATTTGAAGATCAGGGTAAATTTTACTTATTTTGTCTTCTAGGAAACATGCAAGTATCTTCTGTAGCTTCTGAAGGGCAGTACTAAATGGAAAAAAAAAAAAAAAAAGATATTTAGGCAAAATAAGAAAAATGTACACATCTTCATTCTGTTCAAAAGTTTACACCCCAGGCACTTAATGCATCGTTTTTCCTTCTGGAGCATCAGTGAACGTTTGAACCTTCTGTAATAGTTGCAAATGAGTTCCTCAGTTGTCCTCAGTGTGAAAAGATGGATTCCAAAATCATAGTCACTGTTGGAAAGGGTTCAAATACGCAAAAGATGCTGGAAAACCAAAGGATTTGTGGGACCTGAAGGATTTTTCTGAAGAACAGTGGGCACTCATGAACAACTATTACAAAACAAAATAAATAATAATAAAAAAAAGCCTTGGATCGTCCAAATAAAACA
Organism: Sinocyclocheilus anshuiensis; assembly: GCF_001515605.1. NCBI lineage: Eukaryota > Metazoa > Chordata > Actinopteri > Cypriniformes > Cyprinidae > Sinocyclocheilus > Sinocyclocheilus anshuiensis. The sequence goes on from NW_015548255.1 coordinate 107,915, forward strand.
GTATTATGAATCAAGCGTATGTAAACTTTTAAACTGGGTCATATTTATAAATTCAACTATTATTTTCTCTTGTGGACTATATGTCAACATCTTTGATGTGAAACACCTTATTCAGGTCAGTACTAAAAAAATAACATGCATTTTGTATGATCCCTCTTATTTTAGTAAAATAATTAACATTTTGCAAATACAGCAAAGTGTATGTAAAATTTTAACCACAACTGTGTGTGTATATATATATATATATATATATATATATAAACAAAAATTAAATGTTTTAAATGTTAAGTGAATTTAGACATCACAATATTATAATACAATACAATATACAATATGAAATATGAAATGTGTATATTCATTATTCATTTTGAACTGCTAAAGATTTCACTTAATAGTGTTATAAAATTAGTGTTTTTTATGATTTACTGAGTGGTAGATGATGGCAAAATTAGGATTTTAATGTAAATTTTTTAAAATATGTATTTGTGTATATACACACACACACATTTTTACATTTATTAGGGCTGCGATTAATATTTTGTTTTAAAGTTTTAATGCAATTAATGCAGCATCTTTTTTCCCTTCCTAAACTAGCTCTGCTATCATCTTTTTACCCAAATCCTTTGGCTAGCATTAAAGTATATAACGCTTTGTGTGCGCTGCGCACCAGTTCAGTGAAGTGAGAGAGAGCGGATGACTGGGGATGGCCCGCACGTATCCTATGATCAGCCGAAAATATTAAAATATATGTTTGTGTTGTTTCAACATTAATTTGGAAGTTCAATCTGAAAAAAATATTTAGGCATAATTAAGCATAATTAATTTCAGAAAAAAAATTGTGATTTAAAAAAAACAACAACAACAACAACTGATAACCAATATGGTACCGACATATTGTGCATCTCTACTATGTGTATCCATCTAATAAAACACCCTTCCCTGACAAAAAAGCATCTGATTGTAATTTTCTCTGAAGAACACGCAAGAGGCTGATCTGACACCCTCCGGCTTGATGTCATCATGTTCATCAAAATCAAATCCATTAAAGCATAATAAGCATTTCGAGTGGCAGAGTCACGCTGATCTGACCAGGCAGATTGCGTCGGACTCTTCTCCACGCTATAATGACGGCTGACAGTGAGAGGCGGCGCAGAGAGGAAGGGCAGACCTCTCGCTGCAGGCTGTAGACCCCTTGACCTCTCCCTCCCCCCTCAAACAGGTCTGAAATCAGTGGCCTTTTAACACCTCTTCTCGTCTGGCCTGTCTCACCCGCGGCTGTGTACAGGTGCACTGCGTAGCTGGAGGGAGAAAGTATTGTGTAAGATATTGATCAAACCGCTTTCAGGCCTTGAGCTGCAGGTCTGCGAGTCTCCTGTAATGAAAGGGTCTGCTTTGACAGGTGAGGTGCTAATGAGAAGAGTCTCATACGGCCAAGGCTGACAGCTCTACAAGCCGCTGCTCTTTCAAACTATCTCTAATGCATAGCCCGCTCACACTAACTCTATGACAGTCTAAACAAAGAGACCAGCCCTCATAAATCTCCTTCTCGGATTTCATATCTTCACTGGTTACATGGGACCTTTTAAACGTATATTATATGACTGACTATAAGTATGTGTACTCCAATGTGGTCTATAATACCTGGAGAACGCTATCCGGTAGTATTTGCTTTCATAAACACTCTCTCAACATCAATTCTGTTGTAGCAAATGCATGAATCCACAATAAAGCGACCAGGATGATCTGCAGTGCCTCTCATTTGTCAGCTTAGCTCAGAGAGGACACACCTGTGAGCGGTTGTTCATGTACACACACACTTACAATAGTTTTGTTAGCAGCTCTGATTAAAAGGCAATAGCATGGCTGACAACAAGCAAAACAAATGCAGATCACCACCTGAACGATCACGGCTGCCTCAGAGGAGCATCTATTATTCAGCTGATGTCACTGACACCGGTGCCCCTGCAGATGCATGCATTTTTTTCATTAAAGGAATAGTCCTGCCAGAAATGAAAATTATGTCATAATTAAAGTGTGTATGTTTTTCAGTGAACCCCAAAATATCTAAACGCATTAAAAAACATTTTACAGTGACCGTGTTTGACAAGCTCCAAAATACAGTTTCCTGCACTACTACTAAGCAGCACCATTGTGAATCTACAGCACGAAACATACAGTCTGATTCTAGAACAAATGACTCATATGAGCCGGTTCTTTCTAGGGAATCAAAATATGAATCAGCCAATATGGTTACTGTATTAATCTCATTAACAAGACTTAAACTAATCTGAAAGATATTAACTTTGTCATGCCTGATTTTATATATATATATATATATATATATATATATATAAAATAAATATATATAATAAAATAAATATAAATAAATATAAATAACCAGGGGTGCACATAAGTTTTTCAGTCTGGTTCTTATGAGAGCACCTGGAGATTTGGTTTGGTGCTCATACTGCACATTGTGTGACCCATTAAATATAACTATAAAAAATTAATTAATAAAAGTAATAATAATAATATTATTGCACTTAATTTTTTTATTTAAATAAAATAATAAACAAAATAGTAAAATGTGATAATTCTATCATATTTTAAAATAAAAAGTATTAAATAAAAATACTATTATTTTACAGCACACTTTTAAAAATATTTAATAATATTTACATTATCATTTATTATTTTTTTTACTTTTTCATTCAAAAAAAAATCTGGCATAATTTTCAAACCTAAAATCAGCAAGCTTTCATTTTGGCAGGTTGCCGGCAAGTAAGTATATGTGCTACTGGGTGAAGCGCGTCAGTGAATGAAATGTAAGTTTAGGATTTTGCAGTGAAACCAGCAGCACATAATCTACATTTATACTTTCAGTTTGAATAGAAATCTTATACAGTATTACTGTTAATTGACCTAAAATGGTGATATTTCTTACAAAGTGCTAAGTGTGTGCGGGGGGGTGCTATCCTGAGGAAGCGATAAGGGCCCTCCCTAGAGGAAAGGGGTGGCTGACCTGTTGTCGCCAGTGATGCAGGCAGCGCAGGTCCCCGTGGGCTCTTCGCTTTGCTCGTAGTAGTGGGCGTCCACGTGGGCCTCCTCTGCCTTCTCCTTAAGGATCTTCCCAAACATATCCTTCCCAATGCAGCCGAAGAAGGTGGCCACTTTGTGCGGCTCCTGGATCATCCACTGAGAGGAAGGACAGATTGAGCAGGAGGGGGGGAGCCAAAGGAAAGAGAGCAGAGGAAAAGCGATTATTCTAATATGTAAACACAGCTTCCATATCTGACAGTTAAAAAAAGACTGGAAATCACATATCCAGGATCTAGTAAGTTGTCTATATATTGACAATTCCTGGAAAGGCAAAATGGACTGTGGTAGAGAGGCCCCGTGCGTGCAACTCTGCAAGAGAATAACTAGTGAAAAAAGGAAGTAATAGCAAACTGATAAGGAAAAGAAACAAATACATTTTCTTCAGATTCAGGGTTTAAAAAAAATGCTTTCGTTAAGCATTTCAATATAATCTTCATTAGAGAAGTGACAGCAATGATCAATGATGAAAACACAATGTGACTAACAACTTTTTCAACCTCAAAATATTTATATTTATAATGTTTTAAATATTTAAAAAATACTTTTCCTGCTTTATTTTTTTTATTATATATATATATATATTTTTTTTTACTTTTAATATATATGTAGTTTTATTTTACCACGGTTTAATATTTTAAATCTTAATCTGACACAGTGTCTTAAAAATGTGGTGCACATGGTGCTAAAAACAAAAAATGTAGAGATGGCGAAAGACTTCTAAAACATAGTATGCCCAATGACAGACAATTAAGAATAAAATTATATTTATATTTTGAAGCAGATAACCTACATATTGGCTGATATTAGATATTGATTTACATTTGGACTGATTCGGAAAAATTCTCTTTTTTTACCCCACAATTATTTGAAAAATACTGTATAGGCTTTAACAAAAACTGATGGAACAATGAAATGAGATACAGGATGTCTGTCTGTAGGCTGTGTTAAACTAGATTACAGGGGTGCACTAATTCCAGCACCCTGGACGGTGGCTTACCACAAACACTGTGACATTGCCACTTTTATGGGGATGATGAAAAGGTCTTTCTAGGTTTTTAGTGCTGTGGGGTTTAACCTCCAAAGATTTATTAGAGTCCACGGTGCTACATTTGCTGCTTTTATTGCAACCTTGCAATGTCTGTTGATGGGGCCCCTTGTGAATGAGAGATTAATCACTTCAACCAAAGAATCTTGTCCTTCTGTGGAGCAATACACCTTTGTTCACAGTGTACTGTCTGTTAAATATTAGACTAAAAAGACAAATATCCTAAAGCTGCTGATGAGGCTAATGTCGCAGTGGGCACCTCAGGTTCTTTAAAGTCAATGTGAAACCACTTTCACAACCCATTTTACTTACTATTTCCTGTTTGTTTGAATTTCGTTATGAATTTGACAAATTTAAAGCTGATACTTTGTTTAAAAGGTAACAGAGCACAAAGCTTATTGCGATTACTGGACGGCAAGTGCGCTGCAAATAATATGAAGTTCACGCATTAACAGAACATAGCATATAAACTAAAGATCTTGATAAGAAGCCATATTAGTATTGATTATAAATGAGAATTGTTAACGATATTGTTAATGTCCACAGCTGACAGCGCTACCTGTTGTAGTTTGTTCAAGTTGTGCACAAAACAGACACTGCACTTTTACTTTGCACGTCTCCATCATTTTCGATCTCTCTCATGCTGCCACAACCGGAGCTGCTTTTAGCAGGTATGCGGTCAACGCTGGTGTTTGGCAGAGATGAGGACTGTTTGAAAGTCTTTTTTCCACTAAAAATTTGACGTGTCAGTTTATCACATCAACATAACAAAAGATGTGATCGCAAAACAAGCAGGAAAAAAGGCATTACATGCAAATCTGTAAGTCATAACATGTAAATTTCTATAGTCGCCAGTAGTGATCTTTCGCAAATTTATATTTTTGGTCATAAATGTGACTGTTTTAGGCACAGTCTGGAGCCCTGAAATATATCAATCGTGATAACTCCGAGCAAATGCTCAAATCTCTGTGATCATCCCTGCTGAATCTAAGATTTCCTGAGGTCATTTCCCATGATTCCTACTGCTGCTGTGTACAGACTCAACACTTACAGACAACAAACACTCCAATATGACACGCTGTATTGCATTTTAACTGTTACTCACCAGGTGCAGTTACTTAACGGCAAACCTTGAGTGAACATTTGTTTTTTTTTAATTATGTAAACTGCAAAACACACATCTAAACATATACGTGTCAGCATTGTAATTCAAAAGATACATGCATGCATCTTTGATCGTTTTAGAGACAGCAGAGCTCCAATGGCAGGCTGATTAGGAAGGATGGGGTCAGGGCGGTGCTTCTAATAAGCCTCCAAAAACAGCTTGGCACAGCACACACCTTTGTTCCGACTCACATAATCAAAGCCATCCAAAAACTGCAGCCAATCAAAGAGGTCTGCTGTGAAACACCAGTCTATTCGTCTCCATCTACTGCAATAACCCCCTCCTGCTGACAATTACTTTCAAATGGAGATCTAAATAAAAGATGATATGTCCATTAAGACAAAGAGCTATCTGCAGGGTCGTGGGGAGGTCGGTCTGTGGCAGGCGTAAGGGATATTCATGCTCGGTCACATCCCAATTACCCGCCAGCAGCACTGGCAGGGTGTGAGCAAATGGGCGTGAGGGAAGCTTCATTACGGAGGGGGATGAAGTGCTGAAATTAAACAGCAGTGTCTCCCGCTGTGTTGAGCCCCTCGGCCTTGAGCACACAGCCCGGCTCTGACATAATGTGTGCACATGATCACATAAGCGAAGACTCTCACACACACATATTATACAATACGCATGCATACATTAGGGTTGTTTGGGGAAGTGAAGAGAAACATGCAAATAAAAACATAAGTTATGTAAAACGCAGATGTTCCTTCAAAATTTGCTGATCGTATGGAAAAACTTTTTTTTTTTTTGTAACAATAAGACTACAGCACAGCAGGTAGAGCCAGATTAGGCCATTACAAGAATAAAAAAAAAATCAGTACATGCATACATGCCAGCGTAAACACAAAATTCGTCCCATATCACAAAATTGTCCATGCAGCTCGGTGGGCTATTCTATAGTCATGAATATCTTATACTCCTTACATTTCTAAATATCTAAAATATTTACATTTGGTTCTTTTCACTAGGTTAAAACCTGAAAAAAACCTTTTTTTTTAAATTGAATCCATGAAAGATAAGTGAGACCAGTTCTTATACCACATCAAAACAAACATTTTTGATTCACTAAAAAGAACTGGCTCAGTTTAACCAGTGAGGTACGGCTCCCAAACCAATGACTCTTATGAGTCATTTGTTTTAGTGAATCAAACAAATACAATGACACACACTTTACGAGTTTAGTCAGCAGTTCATGAATGAAATGTACACTACCATTCTGAACTGTTTTCAACATTAATAATTAAAAAATCTTTCTTAAAGGGTTAGTTCACCCCAAAATGAAAATTCTGTTATTAATTACTCACCCTCATGTCGTTCCAAACCCGTAAGACCTTCGTTCATCTTCGGAACACGAATTAAGATATTTTGAGAGCTCTCAGACCCTGCATAGACAGCAACGCAACTGTAATGTTCCCAGGTCCAGAAACGTAGTAAATACATCTGTAAAACAGTCCATGTGACATCAGTGGCTCAACTTCAGTTTTGCGAAGCTACGAGAATACTTTTGAGCGCAAAGAAAACAAAAATAACAATTTATTCAACAACTCTTCTCCCCCGAGTTACGTCTTCCGCCATTTTGGAGAGTACCCAAGAGCGTAATCAACGTAATCAGTGTTGTTTACATTCTAGAGAGAAAGCGCGCGCATGAACGTAATCTGCGTAATCAGCGTTGTTTACGCTTAGGGCAGAATTTTCATTTTTGGGTGAACTATCCCTTTAAGCTCTAAATCAGCATATTAGAATGATTTTTGAAGGACAATGTGACACTAAAAACTAGACTAATGGCTGCTCAAAATTCAGCTTTACCATCACTGAAATAAATAACATTTTAAAATATATTAAAAAAGAAAAATATAATATTTCACAATATGACGGTTTTACTGTATTTGTGATCAAATAAAGCCTTGGTGAGCATAAGATACTTCTTTCAAAAACAAACAAACAAAAAATCTTACCAAACTTTTTAACTTTTGTAGTGGATATGACTATAAGGATAAGAACAATTACTAAACACGCCAGAATTTATTCATTTATCAAAAAATTTATAATAATAAAATAATAATAATAACAAATAAAAAAATCCTATAATTCGACAAGGGAGATATTTCTTCCTCAAAAGTTTCCAAATGAATTGTCAATTAACTAGAAATTAAACTAGAAATGTATTAAATTCTTTACAATTTCCATTTCTAATTATGACCTATACCAGGGGTGGCGAACTCCGGTCCTGGAGAGCCGCAGCCCTGCAGAGTTCAGCTCCAACC
>NW_015548255.1:115688-117878 GCF_001515605.1 Sinocyclocheilus anshuiensis
TGCCTGTAGCTTCCTAGTAACCGTTCAGACCTTGATTAGCTTGTTCAGGTGTGTTTGATTAGGGTTGAAGCAAAATTCTGCAGGGCTGCGGCTCTCCAGGACCGACGTTCGCCACCCCTGACCTATACTATGATATTCCTTTAAATGTCTGAAGCATTAATTGTTACAGATGTGAGGGCTTTTGCTTGGGGAGGTGACCCAGCATGTATCCCAGTACCCTAGCTGCCTCTCTTCTCTGTCACATGCTTGCTGCAGTTATCCCTCATTTGCCAGAGGACAATCAGAGAGTCCACTGACGGCCCCTAGAGCAGTGCTTTCGAACACTGGGCTCCATAACAGAAGCCCACCAGGTTCTTATGTATCAAAGCACATGGAAAAAACAAAAACCTAAGAGCCTAGAGTGAAGTGATCCGTTTCATAATCACTGCTTTGCTTTTGATCTATACCACAAAGAGGCCGACTACCAACTACAACAGAGCTGTAAAATCCCAAAAAACTGCACTAATTCAGGTGAAAGAGCGACATAACCTAATTTTGATCTATAATTCTTAGAAAAACCCGATGTACCTCATGCCAGGGGCTTAAAAAGGAGGTCTGAACACAATGCCTGATTAGGGTTGACTGTTTGGCAGAGCTACGGATAGGCAAAATTAGATTAATTTGCTTTTGACACACTGTAATAATCTAATAGCATTTAGCTCAGTGAACCCAGGCTTAAACAATGGCGGTGAATGCTCTTTAACCTGAAACCCAGCCAGAACCAGCTCCAGAACCCAGCCAACACATCTCAGGATTAAAAGCCTTCAGTAACCTGATGGATGCAACTCCAATTACAAGCTTATCAAACTGACAAACACCGCAGCACGGCTATTTATAGACCGAACCGAAATAGACAGCCAGCGCTGTCCTCCCAAAAGTGGTCATGAGGCAGTATGGCCCACACGAACCGCCCGCGTCGAGTGATTCTTCTGCCGCACACATACCCTCTGCGCACTGACGTGGGCCGCTGGATGTGACTGATGCATGTTGTGCATTCGCGTGTCAGTTTTGAAGCTAACTGAAAGCAGCACTTGACAGAGAAGAGAGAATGACGTGAGCAGAAAGAGAGAGAGAAATGAAAATGAGTCATATCTCTAAGGATGCAGACAGAGAGGAGAGCTGTGCACCGGCACGGTTGTCACTGGTCGCAGACACATGAATAAATAAAGGCATTATAATGAAGACAACTCGCCGCCTGCCCATCAGAGCCTGCCCAGCCTGGCACCAAAGCTCAGGAGGGAGAGAGAGAGAGAGAGAGAGCTATAGGACTCAAGTCTCGGCTCTCTCAATAGGCTAACAAGCTCAGGACTTCACCATTTCTCTCAGCCGTTTACTCTCACATCCCCCCGCAGAGCGAAACATCTGGTCAGTCTCTCTTATCTGCTTTATTTCACGCTCAGGTGGCTTAGTGAGGTGTTGTGTGCCATTTCCCCCACGTGCCCCCTGCCAATGGTGTCATATTTGGACTGCTGTCTGTGACATTCTCTTTCACACCTCCCACCGCTGGGCTGCTTCCATGTGACATCCTCACCATAGTGACAGGGCCGGAGGAGATATAATTTAATTGGACCATAGTTTTTTTTAAATAAAAACAACTGAAAGTTCAAAACATTTGCACTAAATGCAACGAAAGGAAAAACTAAAAACACTCTCTAATTTATATAACGGAGTTAACAGTGGAAATTTAATATTTCGCTATGCAGGGATATGAATCAATTAACCTTTTTTGAGACTGTTCATTTACAAAAACGGTCTGAATGAACCAATTCAGTACAATGAATCAAACATTCAAATGTTTCAAATGAGAAAAGGACAATTTAGAACGAACATGTTCTTTTTAGCAGCATCATATGACCCCTTTAACAATAAATTGTGTGTGTATGTGCTTACTAAAGCCAGTTTCTGTGGAAAGAAGCAGCAACAGAAAATGCATTATCAGCTAATAGGCTAATCACATGTAATCAATATCAGTTCACTCTCGCCGGATTGTGTTCGTACTAATTGAATACAGTACTGGAGTCCACACAAACAGTTTCCCAAATCGCCATTTTTAAGTGGACTTGAGTGTGGTTCGCTGGTGAAGCCGTTGATAAAGCGCTAATTGTCGGAGATTTTAACATTCACGTTGATAATACAAATGATGCATTAGGA
>NW_015548255.1:117972-118632 GCF_001515605.1 Sinocyclocheilus anshuiensis
AAAGCTTTTTCGCATTTGGCTCCCAAACTCTGGAATAGCCTTCCTGATAACGTTTGGGGTTCAGACACACCCTCTCGGTTTAAATTTTTAGTCTGTTTAAAAGTCCAGATTAAAGACTCATCTCTTTGGCCAGGATGATTTGACCTCAGATGATGCCAACCTTGAAACAACATACAGAACTACCAAATTTTGCTATAAGTTTGATTGCATCATATAATAATTGCTGTTAATAGTGTTCATCGTCTGTTTGATTACGTCTTTAATTGCCCCTGTTTCTGATGCAAGAAAAGCTAGCTACATAAGCTACTACTAAATATTGTAGAAACTTAATTTTCTGTAAAGTTGCTTTGTAACGATTTGTATCGTAAAAAGCGCTATACAAATAAACTTGAACTGAATTGAATTGAAGAGAGACAGCGGCTTTCAAACCAACAAAACAAACCAAAGTCAGGCCTTCACCAAAAGCCCCAGTGTGAAAGCGTCCTCAGAGAGGAGAGAGCAGGTCTCTTTCAGAGCCTGTGAACGCCACTTCCCCTCTTGGCCAGGGTGGTGGCCTCCAGTGTGACTGTACGGTGTCGTATTTCAGACAAGGGCTTGGGAGAGAGAATGGAGTTAGTTTACCAGTGTCTTTGGACACTGAGGTAGCACAGTGTAAATGAC
>NW_015548255.1:118672-121155 GCF_001515605.1 Sinocyclocheilus anshuiensis
AGACACAGACACAGACACACTCACAGACACAGTCACACACACACACACACACACACACACACACACACACACCCTTGTAGGGAACCACCTGGTGCTATCAGCTGAGAGATCAGATCAAAGGCACCAACGAAGGCCCATTTCCCAGAGTAACCTTTCAGATGCGGCCGAACAGAACGCTTGCGCATTAAGACCATGCAGAGTTTATCTGACAAAACATACTGGTTTTTCCTACCCAACTGGTTAAACATACAGTACAGGCCTCTGTTGTTTAGTGCTGGAGAGGCCTGCTGAATTATTCATAAGACAAACAAGCCCGTGCTGCCGGGGCTGATGCACAATGATCTGTCACAATGGATTCTTTCTATTGGGCGTCCTGAGAGTTGGTGCTCTCGACGGGGGCATAGTCTGGGTGGCGTTCGTGGGAGACTCGTCTCTCTCAATCTCTCGTTAATATGAGAGCGAGAGGTTGGGAAATCCACCGGTCAATTTATGGCTAGAGTTTATCTGGTCATAAAATAGTGCTTTGCGCTCCTCGGTCCGGGACCATGACGCACTGAAGGCAAATCCTGTCTGCGGTGTGAGTGGGGAAGAAAGGGGAGAGTATGTGAGAGAGCAACAGAAACTTTCCCCTGCTCAGACGGAGCTGCAGGTGAATTGGTTTTGCCCCTGAACCTTGGGTTAACACTCTGCTTTGATCTCCAGCACATGCCAGACGCCCATAAGGAAAAGATCAGTGGTGTGCGTCAGAGACGTGGGGGTTGTGAGAAAGAGAGGATGTGAGAAACAGGGGAGGGATAGACGGAGAGGTGAATGAGAATGTGTACGTGTCACATGTGTAACATATGTAAAGTGATAGTTTAACAAAAATGAAAATTGCATAATTGTTTGCTCACCTTCACCTTTCACATAAGGACTAGGCAATGTATTGAAATATTCACAATATTATGCTGTTACGCCTTTTTATTTGGCCATTAAGTTGCTTAAAGATTGTCATTAGTAGTCAATAACTTAGATTCATACATTAGTTTAAACTGTCTGTGTCAATGAACTGATCCAAAACTTAGATTTTATTTGTCTGTCATCTTTGAGAAAATCTCTGTGGCTATTCACCAATTAAAACAAACAAACAAGCAAACAAACAAACAAACAAATGCATTTATACAATTTATTATGTATTAATTTATTTTACTATTATTAAAATATAATATAATAATACTAATCTATACAAATGTATTTATATAATTTATTATATATTAATTTATGTAATTATTATGATTATTATTATTATAATTATAACTTTTTATAAAAATATAAAAAACTGGGAAAAAGCTTTGATTATTTTAGCAATATTTACTATTTGCATTACACATTTAGAATAAACTTGATAGTTAAAATGATGGTTCTTCTGATGTGGGGGAGGAACAATTTTTATTTTTATTTTTTTTTAGTAAGATTTATGTTAAATAAAAAGATACTGATATACATATTCTTGTATTGATATATGACCCCACCCTAATACATAGTATTAAAAACATATTAATACTGATCCCTATAATGCGATGTGTATTCATGCATGTGTCATGTTTATTAATGCTGTAGCATGACCGAGACCACTCTCTTACTGGGTGGTGTGTGTCTGCATCAAACTGGATGTTAACTGACAGCAAATGAACTCCCATAAAAGGTTTCAAAAACGGTGTATGATGGTATTAGTGGCTCGGGGCTTGAACACCAAACAGATTCATTGAGCTCCTGTTTGTCTTTCCCAAGCCCTGCAGCTTGATTCTGATACAGAAGACCAGGAGCCACTCTAGTGCAATTCATGGCGTGTTAATAAACTCCCCTGTCTGACAGGGCTGTTCATTGCTTTGTGTTCTTTTATCGGCACAAATTGACCCCCCCCTCGCCCTCCTCTGAGAAAAAAAGAGCCTTTCAAAAGCTGCAGGCAGCGCTCCATTCAAACCGAGCTACGGGATCAGAGGCATTGCAGAGTGACCTTTGACCCCACAGTGCCGCAAGGGTTTGCAAAGCAACAAAAGCCAATTTTACATCCCTCACAGCCTGACAAGAACATGATAGGAAATTGTCAATTTATCCAAAGAATGAAAACAAGCCAGGAGAAAATTGGAAGCCCGAGTTAATTAATGCTTTTTTTAAAATGCACGCATTACGATCTTTTATGCAAAGATAAATATGAGTCCTGTTTTTATTTTGTTCAACACTGATACTTGCCTAACTGAATACTGAATTGAGAAAAGAGGACCTTGGATTCCTTTGTGCTATACAGATAGAGATATAAAAGGAGAAATCTTTTAACTTCTCAATAACACAGTAGAGGGACATGCAGGGATTAAAAATAATAATAAAAAAATGAATGAATGAATAAATAAATAGCTAAAAATTATATATATATATAAATATATACAGTGGGTACGGAAAGTATTCAGACCCCCTTCACTTTTTCTCTCTTTGTTATATTGTAG
>NW_015548255.1:124762-143365 GCF_001515605.1 Sinocyclocheilus anshuiensis
AATGGCTGCAATATAACAAAGAGTGAAAAATTGAAGGGGGTCTGAATACTTTCCGTACCCACTGTATATATATACATAAATAAATAATACAACAGTTTGACGGCACGAGTGTAAATATATAAGAAAAACAACAACGGAGTGTCTTTAAAAACCCTTTTGTGCGGAACTACTTCCTTCCGCCACAGATTCAAATCTCAGTTTGACAGTTTAACAGCTGAGCTGAAGCCTCAGTTACTAATTCGAAAAACGTCACTTTAAAACTAGTAACGAAGGAACGTTGAGCTGCTTCATTAAAAGCTTATTGTATTACTTAATTAAAAGCTCACTGTATTATGTAGAGTATTGTGAGAGAGAGATGGACTGAGCGAGTGTGATTACCTGCATCTGATACAGCATTTATTCTTCAACTCAATCAAACAACAGGTTTCAACAGTTCTTTTTTTTTGGATTGTAGTATACTCAACAATAACAAATGCAAGGAATCCTTAGTGGAAAGTGTCTGAGTGTGGACCGGTGTAACAGAGTGTTGAGCAGCTACATTAAGGAACGACGAGCAGCTGTGTGTATGCGATTACATGTCTCTGCTGTGAGCAACATAATCTCAACCCCCGCTCGACCCCCCCTGCCAGGCCTGGAAACATCTGTGGGAGTTTAATGGAGAGCAGTAAGATGCATATCTGGCGGTTCAGATGACTGTTTGAGACATGAGCGAGCGCGGAGTGTCTGATTTACGAGACCAATAGCACTCCAGATTCCTCACTCCACTACAGCAGAGCCAGCCCAACTCTTCTTCATTAATCTCCATAAATACTGGCCTGATAAATAAAACAGCCCCACTCTGGTGAAAAATAAGGGTGCCATTACCAAACCATAAAGCAAGCTGTCTTGATTGCCCCCTTTAAGTGCAACAGTATGGGCAGAGCTTGCAAACTGCAGGCCCTGATGCTCTGGAGTATGGTTACGGGTGTTATGGTTACAGTGTTAAACGGGACAGTCTCTAAGTGCCACAATAATAGTATATCATTATATTATTATTTCTTCTGGAAATTCAACCTCATTTTTTTTTATATGACAAAGCTTTTTTTAATATTAGCTATTATGTGATAATATAGTAATTTAAAAATAAAAGGGACTCCTTTACCTTATCAAAAGGTAAACTCAAACCAAAAGATAAGATATTCTTCAGTTCTAACCAGGGTCGGACAAAATTCAGAATGAAAGAATTTTGTTCCCTTAAATTGGTCACAACTACAAGAAACAAAATGACAGCAAAAATCATTTATTGCTGTATTGTAATTGCAATGCAAAGAATATCAACACATGGAATACATTCTGGGAAATGAAGTGTCCTTTCACCTTATGATGATGAAATGTATAAACTAGATAAAAATGTCTACAGATATAGGTATCTATCTATCTATGCATCCTTTCCTGAAGTAAAAATGTGATGAATTTATTTGAATTTCAATTCTACTCCCCTGTAGAGCTGGGCAATATGGCAAAAAAGTAATCTCGAATTTGTTTTCAGAACGTTTGACTGATTTTCGATTTTTACAATTTTTAACTAGTCAACTTGAAAATGTATCAATTCTACTCCCCTGTAGAGCTGGGCAATATGGCAAAAAAGTAATCTCGAATTTGTTTTCAGAACGTTTGACCGATTTTCGATTTTTACAATTTTTAACTAGTCAACTTGAAAATGTAACTACAACATGATTCAAGTAACTTTTTCTTTATTAACCCTCTAGTTAAAAACATTTCTATTTCAAATGCACCACACATGCAGTTGTCAACATGATGTAAATGTTAAACAAATCACTTGTTAAATATCTTTTCAAAAAAGATGCATGAACTACAACTACATCTTGTAAAAACTTGTCTTGTACATATTACATGTTCCGAAATAATACAAAGAAAATGCTTTAAAAAAAGTCAAGGTAATTCAAATTCAAAATGACTGAAGGTATAACACCAGTAGACTATTATTAACTATAAATGTTCTGTAAAAACAATGAACAGCAGGTTTCAACCTGTCACCATGAACAGGGACGTGTACAGACATTTTGAGGGGCAGGGGCTCAAGTGGGGAAAAAAGGGCACCTAATCATATTTATTTTTTCTAATCAAAACGTTAAATATATTAGGGGTATGCGATATTGACAAAAAATATATCTCAATATTTTCTGGGATTTTATTGATAACGATAATTAGATGATATTTTGCTGAGTGTGTTATTGTGCTGATATCTTAAGGACTGCCGTGGACAGCTGACTCCTAACATTTTTGATATTCTTTATATTCTGTGTGGTGATCAGTTCACAGCAGTGATAGAAATTAATCTTTTCCAATAAGTTTAAATAGATTTTTACCTTTTAAATGAAATCAGTATTGACAAAATCCATCTTTGCAATGCACAGAAAACACAGAAGCTGCATTAGAAGGGGCATTTAGATGCATTTACACACTGTTTAATGCAGGCGTGCCTGACCATGATGCAAACATGACATACAGTAGTAGTTCTTTACAGGTTTTTATTCGATTACACTGCTTTTCCATTGTTTTTTATCTATCTAAACATGGACGCGTTTGACTGTTGTGCTTGCATCTCTTGCAGCGTCTCATGCATGAAACAGCTTTCTAAAAACGTGGCGGTCCCATCTTCCTGCATTTTTTCCTATTCCACTGCCCACGTCGCATCTTTGTCAACACAAAAGCACATTCTGTGCGAATGGCACCTTATGGTCCTTCACAGAGCGGGTCACACGTGAGCGGTTAATCATGTGCGTCGACATGCGGTTGGATTATTCTTTTCTCTTTACTGTTAACATTGGCATACTGTCAAAAGGTCTAATTCTAACATTGGGTAATATTTCCATTCAAAATCATGATTCCTCGATTTATAAAAAATAAAATTGTGGCAAAACATTACATTTGAATTAATGGATTTATAAAATCGCTGAACAGCTGACTCTATTTGAAAACACAATCATTTACCACCTTAAACCCTGCACCGTCAGTTCAATGCTCACTGGAATGGATAAAAATATAATTACACAGCATTCAGTACAGGAAAGCTTGGCCATTCTTTATTAAACCGTGAATTTAATTAAACAAACTAGGATCTCAAGGCTCATGTACCGATGTTCGTTCCACGTATTGATTACTGAAGTAATCAGCGCTCCCTTATTTCTTTTCTAACAATAGCTTCTCGGTGTTAGAAAGATCTTGATTGAGCCACAATTTGTGACCTTCTTAGACAAACCCAGTTATGCGCTACAAAAGCCTATAAAAACATGATTTTATCTGTGCTTATTTGTACTGATAGCTATGCAAACCTCAACAGTGTAGCCAACCCTGTAATTAAGGTTTGTGGTTCCCTTGAAGACATCGTAGCCAGAACAAGGTTAAACAAGTGTTCAAATTAAGAATGGGTCTCACACGCTATACACTTTGGAATGGAGGGCAAGTAGGTTATTTTACCCCGCATTCTGCGCCATAACTCTAATCATGGTGATAAATCAAGGCCATTCGGACTGGGCAGACTGTAACTGTATTGTAACAGAACCTGAGGAGAGCAGCCAAGGCTGGGAACTAGGCCATTAGGTCCTCTCAATCCCCAGCTTTGGGTAAGGTTTCTCTAAGCATGTAGTTAACTACACTCAGGAAATGATTCCTCTCTAGACCATTAATGCACTATAGAATAATAGACACACTAAGGACCGTGGCAGATGTATTTCTGCGCCTATAAAGCCGTCTCTCAAAAGCCCTCTTCGCTTGCCAAACGCAACACCTCTTGCTCCAGAGCAGCGACGCAGCATGTAAAGGTTGGCCCGCTCTACGCGTTCCCAGACAAGGCAGAATGTTAACAGGGTCAGCGCTGGGGACCGAGCCCTACAGTTAAATCCATTTGAAAATGTAAAAATGTGAATTATGCTTTATAATGGCTCTCACAGGTCCCGGCGTTACGGGCCAAAAGAAGCTTCCCCGAAGCCAACTGCTGGATCAGATTTCAGCCCTCCTACCCCACCCAGAAAAAGAAAAAAGAAGAAAAAAAGTAGAGAGAAAGACAGACAGACAGAGGAGGAGAGACATTTAACGCACATTTCACTTCAGGACAACCATACCAAAACAATTCAATTATCCCATTGTCCTTGGGGCCCAATACTGATTTATCGAGCCGTGGCACCCGAGATGCAGATCATTCCATGTCTCCACTCCCTCTCATTTGACTTGACTTCCCCCACCAAAAAAACCTTCTTGTTCTCTCCCTGTCTTTCAGACCCCTGGGTTCCTGTTAAAATTCTGAGCAAGAGATCCCGAAGAGAGGGGCCAGGCCCTGACAGCCCTGCCTGAGATTACAGCGAGAAGGTCGTCTTTGAATGAAAAGCTTGTTTATCCGAGTTAACGCTGGCAAATTTGCCTCTCCACATCCAGCCCGTTAGCTTTGGCAAGTCATGTGCTACGCAAGCTACGTAAACACCAACGGGGCTGTGCTGCGCTTCTTTTCTCTTTCGACACTTTTGGGAGCCGGAGAAATTATCCAGCACACCTGGGAATGACGAAGCCGCTCGCCGTCCAACTTTAACTACTTGAGCTGACTGGCAGAGGCTTTAAAATTTGGTTAGCTGTAATTCTTCTTGAGTCTGGCGTTCGCACACAGAAATCAATATATTATTCTCATGAGCATTCACTGGGCACACAAAAAAAATCTATTAGTTTTAAATCGTCTGTCTGATAAAACATTCAAACAATGACAGTGCAGCATAACAAAGGAAGTGAATAAAAAGGAGAAGTTTGATATTTTCAAAGTAATAGTTATGCTACACGCTTCACTGATAGCTGCATTTATGAAGGTCGTACATTCATTTGCCCGTGGAAATTCTTTGTATTCTTTGTATCTCATTGTACTGGGTTGAATATAATTTACATGGCCCAGTCTGAAAATTTAAATCGAAGACTATCTGTCTTAAAAAAAAAATAATAACAATTCTCCTGCTCTGATCCGTCTGAGATTGAAACAAAATGATGACGCACAGCTGTGGCACAACAACCACTTGTTTAATATTATTTCAATGATCACCTTGTGGGCCATAATTTCTTGTCAGGCCAAATTTTACTTCTGCAAGTTTTCACAGCTCATGATGAAATATTCATCTGAGGAGCTTCCCGCTCCACAGCACAATTCGGACCAGTAATGAACAATACGGATTCAAAAGGGGATACAATTTCACAAACAAACAAAGAAAATTACCAAGCGTCTTGACCCCTGCTGGGTGACTATCCTAGTCAATTAAAATGATTCCACTGTTGCTTTTCTTCAAAGCATGTTCTTTTCCTTTTGTCCTCTTTTTAGCATACAGCGCATTTGACACGAATCAAGGTCAGGATTAATTATGGAGCCAAATCCAGTCACTTTTATTTCTTAGTCAATAGCATGATGTACTGTGGCAAATCCTGCTACGATCGGCTCCTTCTCAGCATGGCGGCAGCCTCGGGGCACTGCCCAACAACACTGCTTCTTCAAAATCCCCGGCCCGAGTTTACTACTCTACACTGCATCGCTAATTTAAGCTATAATCAAGGGGTCTCATTCATTAATACTGCTTAAGGAAAGCAGCAAGCAAATCTCTAATGATTTAATCTCCCTTGTGCTCTCATACACACCCACACCAGAGTATTTGTGTTAGGCTAATGTGCTAATGATTAGAGCCCACATCTCTACCTCCCGCCGCTCCTTAAAGAGCAGTACAGAAGAATAACAAACAGCTGCCTACCGCAGGAATCCACGGCTGCTCCACCGGCACTGATGATTGGCATGAAGAAACTACACCCACCTCTAAAAACACACACGCTACCTGCTGTCTTTTTCAGATTAGCCGTCACAAAGACTACCGAGATCACAAATGATTACTTGATTGCTCTTACAAATTAAGCGCTCAATAATTACATATCAGACAATGATGCGAGTATGAATCCAATCATACATTCATAATTGATCCTACTATCCATCAAGTAACAGAGCATGTGTGAGAATCACTTGGAACAGTGCAAAGTAAAACATTTGGCAATCGAACACAGTTTTAGTAAGCCATAAAGAATAACAGAATCATGGGCCAATCTAAAGGTTATTTTTGGTCTAGTTAATTTTTACAAAAGTTAATTCACAGGGGTTTAATATACCAGAGGCTTGAGCACAAAGCTGATGCTAAAACTTTTTATCTCCACAGACGGTGCTTTAAGTGGGGTTGTACTTATCGGTATGCAGTATTATGAAAATATACTCATTTTTATTTGCACGGTCACTCTGACCAGACAAAAATTTATAGGCTTTAGTCTCGATTACTTGTTAATGTTTTTGACTATATTTTTTTAAATGATAATGAGCATCGATAGATCATATATAATAAACACCGCCGCATTCCATAAAAAAATAAGATTGGTCAGTTTTGATGTCATGGCAACTTTAACCTGTCAATCAAAACCCTCCAATACCCTTTAAAGATTCTATGCCAAAAACCTGTTCACTGTAGTGTCCCTGCACCATAAATATATATAAATAAATACAATATAGGTTTTTACTGTGTATAGTTAATATGACCAAATACTACACATAAGATCTGTACATTTAAATAATCATGATTCACCTCAACTTGCTGAAATATGCCTCTACACAAATTTCATTAAGTTTAATTGCATTTAATTCCTCTTTAAGAAAATAAAATTTACAAAGCATGTCACTTCTCACATTAAAACTAATAAAAATGTAGGACTATTTAGAAATGAAGAACAGTTTAAATTAGACAAATGAGTTACTAATCAAAATATAATTTATTATTAAAGTCAACAACATCAAAATTGATTTGACCCCATTTATTTTTCTTAATAAGTACACTTATTGTGAATGATAAACGTGTATGTTTGTCTTTGTAATTGATCCATAACTTGCTCTTCCTCTGAAGCTACTAAGCTTAAAATGTTAATCAACAACCAAATAGCTATTTGATAGGGATGCTCCGATCGATCGGCCGGAGATCGGTATCGGCCGATAATCACATTTTATGACTCGATCGGTACTCACTACACGGCCGATCTCACGAACCGATCGCAATTTGATGACGTCAACGCGTGATGATGTACATGATGCGTGGGGACATAAATGATTTGGCGCTACAGTCATGTCATCGCCGGTGTGGAAATGCTATGACGTTTCGAGAAACAATGAAAAATTCACTATTTGTCGTGTATGTTTTGCATGATGATATGATGAATGGATGGTTCATTTTTAACAGCAGATTCAGCAACGTTAGAGCTGATCTGCGCCTCACTGCACACGTCTGCGACGCGTTACGGCTCCACGGGAACCGGAGCTGATCGCGGCCGCTCTAGTCAGTGTTTGTGTTTATACCGGCCAGCCGCGGCACGTTTCTGAAGCGGCTCTCCGCACTGCTTGGCTAAAAATAGTCTTTTGTGAATTGGCACCGCGTGGAGGACGGAAAAAAACCTTGTCGGAGCCGTAAAGGATAACGGTAACATAACACGCTGATCGTGGGCTGCTTTTAAATGAACATTTATTTATAAAACAAAATATCTTCTTTGGCCATATTAGCCTACTCAATAGCATTAACACAGGCTTTACTCCTTTAAAACTTTATCTGGAATGTCACCGTTTCTGTCACTGCAACTTCCCGATCAGGCGAACGAACACGCGCGCGCGAAATCATCTGCCTCATGAAAAAAATTTATACAAAACAAAATGTAGTTAATATTTGCATCATTTATGATTTATTTTATCCACCCGCAAATAATCAGAATGCATTTTTTATTACCCGATATAAAAACACCCGCGCCTCGTTTTGATTTTTAATCGTGCAGTACGTGCTCATGTTTATTCAATGAAGCCTTTTGGAAAATCAGTCAGTTTTGATATTGTGGCGAGCGCCATGGGAATGGGTATGGGAAACACATCCCACAGCACAACCACCTGAGTGGCGAGCGCCACAAATAAATAAATGTATGGGAAACACATCCCACAGCACAACCACCTCAGCCCAACGTCAGTCTACTCATCACCTTAACTTTAACTGCGTTTGTAGCTGGTGCCATAGCCAGACTGATAAACAAACACAGACCGGAAGTTAACTTCGGGCCAGGCGCATGCGCCCGATGAAACAGTCTAAAGCTTGAAGCATCAGATTCGGTATCGGCCGATCCCCATGACAAGAAATCGGTACTCAGTATCGGCTGCAAAAATCCTGATCGGAGCATCCCTACTATTTGATTATTTGGTTTTAGTGACCTCTCACATTCAGTCTGGCTCCATTCTTGTATGTAACGGGGCACGTTTTATCATCCAACAATTCTTGATGGATACAATCCTGCTCACTTGTGTCACATTACAGAAGTAAAATGGGCTGTAATCAGCAAATCACATTGACTTAAAGGACTTGTATTATTCATATATTGATTAAATTAAGTTATCTTGGCAGCCCTAAAACATTCGCAAAACTATTTTTCCCTACTTCGAACATTGCGCATAATGCGCTAAAAAAGGCAATCAGGCAGCAGTCTGAACTAAGACCCCCAGACCCTTACAAGCAACTAAACAGAAGCTCTTGAGGGAGGCAAAGCAGGTACAGAAGTAGCTCTGTACAGCAAAGGCAATACATCAAAACATGAGACAACACAGTAACACCTGTTCAGGGTGCACGCTACCATTTCTCTCTCACACACTTTCTTTTTAAAGACAAATATAGTTGCAACTGTAGCTTGTCACAGGGTGACCTGCTTCCTCAGCAGACCTCCTGTAGGTCTCCAGAGATGCTCTGGCACTGATCTCAGCACAGCTGCACCTCACCAATCTCAACCGCCAATCAAAATATGACCTTCCTTTTCTTTTCAAGAGCACGCCGGAGATGCTCCTGTGTTCGCACACAACTACAGCTATTGCTATGCTAATTCTTGTCTAATTTCTCACCCCCCTTCTCTCCCTCCTACTGTCACTTAGACAAACAGAGGTCGTCAAACATCCCAGAAACCATGGCAGGCTCTCCCAGAGCGGCCTGACGATTTTTATGAATTATGGAGAGCGCTGTAAAGCATACTGTCTTCACTTTAATTAGGTCTGAGTGTGGAAGGCCGTCTCTATGGGAAGCCTAGAAGCAGCATGTAAAACAACTCCTCCTCTGTACTGTAATATCCCTGGGCACGAACGTCCACGCTACACTCTACACTGGGTTGCCAACATCTACAAATCGAGTAAATGGCTAAGGGGAGAGCAATTAATTTGTCCGACTGTTTCTTCTGGCTTCTAACAAGAAGATCTTCTCAAAAAGATGCACATTCAAGCATATTTTGGAAAGTTTGATATAGTTTCAATGACAGTCCATAAGCAACACCAACTGAAGCATGTCTGCAACTAAACTCGACTTCGCAGAACAGTAATCTGAAGGCTAGTTGGACCCTGACCCAAGTAATTAATTAATAAATCATGTACAAGTCTTCATTAATAGCAATTGAAAGTAACTAGAGAAGAGTAAAACATAAGCACCATTCACAAGTCAAATTACTGATAATCCAACTGGTATGTTAATGATGAGTCAGCAATGCAAGCAAGACGTATACGAGCAGACAGGTAAATCAGCATGATGTTAGCGGTGTTTATTAGTGCAAGCTAACAAGGCATGAATTTAACAGCACCACTATACTATAAAATGGCCTAGACAGACAAGCTGGGTGATTATATATCAAAAAAATAAAAAGCTAACAGTTGGATTTTAAACATCTAATTGGCAGTGGAAACTTAGCCTTTATTGCCTGGGATGATACCAATCAAAACAGTGGCAGCACGGATCACTTCACAGGTTAATGGCATGCAGGATAAACATTTCTATAAAACTTGCAATTACCTTGACAGTTTATGCTCTGAAGGAGCCTGAAAACTCTGGCAGCCATCTTGTTTGCTGCTGCAAGCAGTCTGGTTGGAAAATAAACTTTTCAATCTCATATGGAAATGATATTATTTCTGGGATGAAATGTGGCTCATAATCTGTAATATATAACTGCTTAACCAGCCTTAAAGGGAAAGTTCACCAAAAATTCTGTTATCATTTACCCACTCATGCCGTCCCAAACCTGTTTTACTTACTTCTGTGGAACACCACAAAAAGGAAATTTTGAATGCAGTTCACAGTTTTTTTTTTTTCAAAATTTAGTTTGGACCCCACTGACTTTCATTATAGGGGGCGGTGTGGGAACAGTGAGACATTCAAAATATCTTAAGAAAGTAAGTCATTTAAAGCTATAGGTTGGAATGACATTAGGTTGAGTAAATTATGTCATTTTCACTTTTGAGCGAACTACAGTATTCCTTTAAGATTTGAAGAGATATAAATAGATGTGGCAATTAAAAACGAGCTGAAGGAACTAAAATCAGATCTTTGCAAATGTTGAAAACAACTGATGTAAAATAAAAAAATTTAACAATCTCAGAGTTCGAAACCAATTTACAGCAAACCATGGGTTCTCCGGAAGAAGCGCAGACTGCCAAAGCTGTAAATCGCTGTGCACAGGTGTGTGCAGTAATTCTTGGAGATGTGAGGCATGTGACAGTAGACAGGCGGACGGTGACAGCAGAACCGACACTGGATGCTCATCTGAAGAATTACAGCCACGGCTGGATCCCAAAGCATGCTGTGAAACGGTCACTCTCAACTCATGCCGAAAACACTGGCCAGGAAGTGCTTCACTTCAGGGATTCTGGTGTAGATGGAGATTTCTGAACATTCCTGTGGCTTCAAGATCATTTTTCAAAGCAAGAATGGATAGTCGAGTTCTTAAGTCATTGGTGCCACTAGTAACAGAGCCCTAGCCACTATGAGGAACTAAGTCAAGGTTCAAAGTTGTATTTGTCACATGCACGGTGCTACCCAGTAGTACAAATTTTTTTTTATTTTGATATGTTATAAAATGTCATTTATTCCTGAGATGGAAAAGCTTAATCTACAGTCTTCAAATATCACGTGATCCGTCTGAAATCATTCTAAAATGCTGACTTGCGCTTCAGAAACACTTTTTGTTATCAATGTTGGAAATGGTTGTACTGCTTAATATTTTTGTGGAAACTGAGGTACATTTTTATCAGAATTATTTGATGATTAGAAAGTTTAAAAGAACACAAATCATTTGAAATGTAAATATTTTGTAACCAATCCTTTGAACTGTAGTTCTAAACATTTATATATTGAGAGAGAGAGAGAGAGAGAGCGAGAGAAAGAGAGAGAGAGAAAGAGAGAGAGAGAAAGAGAGAGAGAGTAAGAGAGTGAGCGTGAGAGACATGCTCTTTTTCATCAGGATCTTTAATAAAAATCTAAATAGATAATAGTAAATAGATTAATCTATCCATCCATCTAGACAGGCAGACACTGTGACTCACACAATCTAATCATTTCTTTAAGACATCTCAAGCAAGGTCACAGACATTTGTATATAAAAGAACAGACTGAGTAATGTCACTAATGACGCAAACTTACAAAACATTAAAAAAAATTAAAAAGCAAGAGGAGGAAAAATTACAGATTTGTGATATGTTTGGACACACTTAATGACAAGCAGAAACTGATCTGTAACAATGCAGCAGTAAATTGCAGCCTCCAGCCAGTTCTTTTACAGAGAATATTATGGCGATTAAAAACAGACTGAAAAATCCATCCCTGGTGGTCCTCTCAATAACATGGAGACATCATGACTCTTGCCAGCTTTGCTCTTGGAACCTGCCTGCTTCTAATTTCGCAGTAAGAACAGCTCATTTCTGGACAGGCCAAATTCATTGTCTTTTTGGTGGGGAGGTACATTCTCCTGTCATCTTGGGAAAACAGGGGCCTCTTTGATGAACTTCTGAGCAAAAACTTTACTTCATCTGCTACTCAACTGTCCAGTGTTTAAATGAACAAACAAAGAGCGCTTGCTTTATAATCATATCTGAAAACAAGCTAAAGGATTGGGTTTCTATTGTTCAGTCGGTAAAAATATTGTGCGCGACAGCACATAACATAAGCTTTACCTAACGTCATCCATCACCGCGCTTAAATACCCAGTAGAACGAAGCCCAACAGCACACTTCGACACTACAAAATGTATAGACAATAAGGGATAGAAAATACATGAATCAGTACATCAATCAGCGCAAGCTGAGATGTTTTTATGAGTCAGACTTTAACGTCTCCATTCTCTTTAAATGTGACAACAACTTTAATGCCAATAAAGGTTTATCTGATACTTCAACCATGACCTGGCATAGGCGGAAGCTATCTGCTAACTATGTGACTTCAAAAACGACCCTACAAACTAGAGTCAAGCAAGCCCTCAAAGGAGGAAGCAAAGCACTTAGGATATGAAAGATGTTCAAATTCCAGCACTTCTTAATGACCCAAATATTCCTGACATCACTCAGTGTGAAAGAACAGTAAAAGGACATTTTCTAGATCACGACTTCAGAACAGAAAAACAAAATGTTCTGGCTGGAAGGAGAGTGGAAAGATTTCGATTCCACACCATTTGGCAGACTTTTCTGGTTTAGTGGCATCCTATGAGCTCTAGCATCCAAAAGCCCAGCACAATAAGGCAGGCTGCAGCTCTGCAGGGAGCTTGAGCAAGCATGCAATGGTAAGAAGCAGACTGTTAGTATCTTGTCTGTCACCTGCTGTGTGTCACCAGGCTCCTGTCATTTCCCCCCATTCATTTTTCACAGTCACTCAACACTTAGACTCTTCATCTCCTCTATATACTCCTCCAATGCTGTCATTTTGGGAAGTGAAGCAGAACACGAAAAGACTGGTACTGACACTACCAGATACAAGGATGTGTTCATCATCTAAAATTTATATAACCTGTTTTTTCTGCTCTGCTCCAGCTGTTGTCAGAATGTGCTGGTGTTTGTGAGCTCTTCCATTTCAAAATCTCTTACTTTCTATGTTAATTGTCAGATTGCCACATGACACCATTGTAAACATGTTGGCACTGCTTCAAAATGCTAAATAATACATTAACAAGCACACTTTGTGTGGCTTTTATTTGTCATTGACCGTTCATAGTCAGCTACTTCATTGCATGTGACCTTTATAAAAAAATAAATGAAATAAATACATCTGTGCCATTAAATATTTTTGTGGAAACAGGATTGGATATTTTGATGAACAGAAAGTTCAAAACAACAGCATTCATTTGAAATAGAAATCTTGTGAAACATTATTAATACTACCACTTGTAATACTTGCTGAATAAAACTTAGTTTTCTTTCAAAAATATGGTAACACTTTAGTTTAGGGAACAATTCTCACTATTAACTAGTTGCTTATTAGCATGCATATTGGCTGTTTATTAGTACACATATTAATTCCTTATTCTGCACGACTATATCATATATTACTATACCTAAACTTAACAACTACCTAACTAACAATTAATAAGCAGCAAATTACTTTTGTTGTTCGTGGTAAGTGGATAAGGACTTTTTTTTTTTTAAATCATTTGTAAATGCACAGTGATTACACTCACAGTTTCTCAACAGCAAAATATTTAAGAGCTGAGCATAACTAGAACAATTTATATTCAACAAAGAAATGTATTCACTTTCCTTTCCCAGGCCTTGAAACCATAATATTAAAATTCCCTGATATTTCCAGGTTTTCCACGATCACAGGAACCCTGCATTAGTCATGAACGCCACAGGTGTCAACCTGAATCACTCAGATTTCTCATTTCATGAAATTTCAACTCCATTTAGATTCAAACATGACTGAAAGTGATGATGTCTGAGTGAGCAAGTTGTTTACCTATCTATTGGGTTTTTAATAGCAGTCCATTTCCAACAGTTTTCCAGCAACCCATTTGTGCAGACTGCCTGTATTTCGCTGCTGCCACCTCAGAAGGCAACAAGCTTAAATGACCTCAAGACACTTTTTCATGTCGTTTTATTTTTGTACCGTCGATTATTTTCCTCTTCAAACTTTTTTATAAATGCACTGCCTCCCTTGCCTCCCTGGAGAAAACATCTCTATACATTAAAATGAGCAAGCAGGTAAAAGACAGTAAGACAGAGGACACCTAGGGAAAAGAGGATGACAACCCTAAAAGATGACTTTCCATGTAATTGCTGTTCTTTCTCCTGGTCACATCTGTCATTGATTTTTATCTGGAGGCTTCCTCGGGACTGCATTAAGACTCCAGCAGAGCAAACATAAACAGGAGAGCGAATCTGGAGCTGGTGGGGAATGCACCGAAGCTTAAAAGGCCAAAGCGTCTTTTCATGTAGTCCAGCTAGCCTTTGTGCTACTGCCCGAGATCTTTCACATGACTTAAGGGGATTTTGGATGGAGCTGGGAAGTCTGACGTGCTACTTTTCTTTATCAGTACAGTTGCCGAGATCCATGGTACAGTTATTGTACCAATGGGCACGTAAATCGGAGTCTCAGTTAAGCCATAATGATGCTAGGGGAAAAACATAACACTACTTTACTTTTCAGATGTTCATCAAAAAGGACACTGATGTTGTGCTCCATTATAGACAAATAAACTGGAAGGAAGTGACTAATTTCCTGGACCAAGTCCTAAGTTAGGAAGAAGGGGAAAAACACAACACTGACAATAGGATTTGCTGAGAGAGAAACACCAAGCAAGAGCTCTGCCTGTTCTATATCAGGAGCCGGTGCTGATGCCAAATGAACAGCTTTGTTAGTGCTCCAGTTATGAGACGGACTGGGGGCCCAGTGTTCAGCAAGGTGGCGTGTCATGAATATTGAACGGACGGCTAAAAAGCACCTTATCCTCCAGAATAGGCCGGTGTTGAAGGACAGACAAGACCAGGCTGTGCTCTCTATAAGCTTTGTCCTCAAAGAGATCTGTAGCAATTTAGATTGCAAATGACTAATTCTGGCAAAAATAAAAGAGGGAGCAAAGTACACGGAGTTTGAGTGCGTTTGTTTGTGTGTGTGTGTGTGTGTGTGTGTGTGTGTGTGTGTGCGAGAATGAGAAAAGAGTTTCGTATTTCACCCTCAGGCCCCTAAACACACAATCTATGTCCATATTTCCATATGTTGTTCAGAGGCTTGTGTCTCAAATTAATCTCCGATGCCTCCCTGGAGTACATAACATTAATCAACAAGCTTACTTATGAGGCGCTATCCACACGTTAAACCCCCACCGGCTAATGACGGCTCTGCAAGAGTAAATTAAGCAATATGGAAATCCATACAGCCCACAGCTTGTGAACTGTATCCCGCATATCATCGGTGGTTTAATCAAGACATTGATTTTATATGTAGGTACATGATATGGAGCTGATTGTGTAACCACACACTGAACCGCACCGTTTTAGTACTGAATGAATGAGTGCTTTAATTAAGACCTGAGAAAGCTGCAGTCAATTTAATTCAGGGAGCGGTGAGAATTACAACCACACCACCAGTAAAGCCATTGACTAAATCCACTGACTGTTTCCTCAAAAGCTCATGTTGAGGAAAAACAGGATCTGGTTTTAAATCAAACCCTATTGGATTTTGTTAATAAATCTGTCATTTAAACACTACAAAGGTCTTTTTTAAGCTCCAGGCACATCAACTCTAACAACCCATTATTTATATTTACGGTAGTCTATCTCCAACCAGTGGAGGGGTGTAGGGGTGTTCTTAAAGGGATAGTTCACCAAAATAAAATTTTCGTCATTGGTTAGTCAACCTTCGCTCACAAAACACATCACTACTTCTATGATGAATGTTGACAAGTAGAACTATGACGAACATCAAAATTTATAGTGAATGATGACTTAAATGACTTAAAGTGAATGAAGTCTGTTCTTAACATAAAGCTTTCTTTTTGGGTAAATGTTTTAAAGAGAGTTTAAATGGAACATTGAATACAGTATATTTGCATTAATTCACAGATAATTAATTTCACTTTTATATCTACCATATATTAAAAATGTTTTACAATATTTTATATATAATATTTTTATACATGAATACTTTTTATAATTTTTATAATAATACTTTATAATAATATTTACCATATATTACACTCCATTTCTTTTAAATTGATTATTGGCCAAATTATAAACAAATTGCAATTTAAAAGTCATATTTAAAGACTGATCTGGATAAGATTTTTAATGAGCACACATTGAAATCTTTACACTCCTAATTTATACAAAAAAAAAATTATATATATATATATATATACTTGTAGCTAACTACACTCGAATTCTGAATATTTAATCTGACTAGAAACAGGGTTTTTTTTATTATTGGGATGCTATATTTTTATTAACATTTTTAATTTTAATATTTTGTTTTTTTATTGTAGTTAAAGTATTAGGGATTTAGTTTTTATTTTTATTTTTAATAGTTTCATATGTCTATATGGTTTTCATTCATTTTATTTCAGTTTTAGTTATCTTAGTACATCAAGATGAACTAAATGAAAGTGTGAAATAAAATATAGCTGAAATAAAACAAGTGTAAGTTTTGTTTTGTTTTTTATTATTTCAGTTAGTATATTTTATTTCAAGTAACATAAACTGTTTTATGGTTTTAGTTAACTATAATAACCCTGACTAGAATTTGCTCTTTGCTTAAAAAAAAAATATGTAAAAATCTGTGTCTGCTGGAAAATTCATGGAAATTAATTGATCAAAAGATGTAGCAACCCTGTCCATTGGACACTCTCAATCAAACCTGACATTTATTCACATCTTTTATAGGCAAGGTAACAAACATTCCCTTAGGAATGGTGACAGATCAGTTTGGAATGATTGGACTCCTGACATTCATCCGGGCAGCTGAGACGGACCCTGGGATGGTTCACCTGGCTTTAGGAAGCGACCTAACAACGCTAGGACTCAACCTCAACTCTCCGGAGTAAGATACTTTCTTGTGCCAGATACTGATGTCTAGTCAGTGTTCTCTTTTTTACACACACACACAAGTTTGACAAGGGCATGACAAGTTTGAGGTTCTACTTGAGCATTACAGCAAAAAAGGGGTAGATCGCATAACAGCATTTTCAAGCTTCATTTAGTCATTTTTGCCAACATAGCAGGACGCTGCAGTAAACCATAAACCACAAGCCTCAGCTGCATCCTTTATAGTCCATTTAGTGCTAAGTGAGATCTTCATATAATAACTTTAGATTATAAACACTGATTAACAAGATCCATCACTCTGCAATGCATTAGCGAGACAGTTGCTCAATGCCATTTCTCTCACACAAACTAAACGTATGTTTTTCACTGATACCAAGACCACGTGCTTGCAAAAGGTTAACTATATTCTGAACGTGTTTTTGTGGGTGGGTGGGTGTGTATATATGCAAATGCTCACGCACAGTATGGCTTTGTTGGTAACAGTGAGAAAAGATCCTTTTCTGCCATTTTCCACATGCCTCATTGCTTCCTCCTACAGTCTGAGCCCCCTTCTTTATTGTGATAGCAAGAAAATGAACAAAAGACAGTCTATTTATATCTCTCCCCACCAAGCCCTTCTTGGCAGTTGCCTGCAGTTAATCATTATTCATAATGCGGGGGAAGCGTCACCTTCACTATGTCACGTAACACTAAGTGCTGGAAGGATCTAAGAGTTCTGTGTTCATCACCATTTGTCACATCTGAACGCCTGCATCTATAAATACACATGGCATCTATGCATGTGCCACTCACTTTGACCTTTCCACAATGTCCCCAGGCTTGACTCATCTCTGCTGCCTTTGTAACAACACCATGCTATATCGTGTAACATAAATGTCACACAATTACAGCATAGAGAATGCGGAACCAGATGCAGTAAATGGCACAATGTCAAAATGCTATCCAGGGTCTGACTCCAAGGGCATGACAAGTGTTATCCTGAACCTCTAATGGCGCTTTTCCACTGCATGGTACGGCACGGTACGGTTCACTTTTGGGGGGTTTTCCACTGGGTACAGTACCTGGTACCTTTTTTAGTACCACCTCGGTTGAGGTTCCAAGTGAACCGTACCGTTACCAAAACGTGACGTGTAAACTCTGCAGATCACAGATTGGCCGGAGAGTATCGTCACTACCTGCGTCACTGAACTTGTGACACAAACACAACAGAACCGCTAGATTTAAATCAGCACAGCCAGCGAAGGATCGAACGCAACTGTTTTGAACAAGCGCACCTTTTTTAACAACCAAAAAGTTACTGAGCCGTGCCGAGCCGAGTCGTACCACGCAGTGGAAAAGCGCCTTAAATCAAAGGTCGGTAACCTTGGGCATATATGTAACCACTGAAACAAACAATTAGTTTATTTGTGAAATGAATTGTTAAGTGCTTTTGGCATGAATGTGTTTACATCATTGCGTTGTCTCTGGGATGTACAAAATGACACCTTTTCAAAACAGTAGTCAGTGGGCTGCACAGACTCAAAGTTTGAGGCTGCATTTATTTGATCAAAAATGCAGCAAAAAATATTGTGAACTATTATTACAATTATAAATAACTGTTTTCTATTTTAATATAATTTAAAGTGCAATTTATTCCTGTGATGGCAAAGCTGAATTTTCAGCAGCCATTACTCCAGTCTTCAGTGTCAAAC
>NW_015548255.1:159861-173321 GCF_001515605.1 Sinocyclocheilus anshuiensis
GTGAGCCCGTACCATGAGGTGATGCGCATGGAGAGACGTCTGCGGTCGGCCTCTGAGGGTGCAGGAGGACCCAGACTTCACCTAAACCTCAGGGATCCTCACTGCATGGAGGGCAACACTTTATCCAAGCAGAGAACCAGTTCCTCATCTTCCAAACTGGGCAGCCTGGTAAATATAATGCCATTCCACTGCTCACATTTTCTAAAATCAGTCATAGATGAACTGGTCTATTTGATTTAAATGCATGACTGTCTTGTAAAACCATTGATGTAGACTCTCAATGTGTCTTTCCGAGGGATTAAATTCCCACCCAGCGATATAATCGCAGTGCTTAATTAAACAGACAAATCCTCTCACACCATTTTACCCAGCAGGTCAGCAGGGCCAGTATCCATGGGTCACTTTCCCTCTGTAGAAGGCATCTGTAGAAGATTCCAGTCCAAATGTTGTTTTGCGAAATTTAATAACAATTTTAGTCATTATTTGCTCATCCTCATGTCACTCCAAACCTGTATGACTTTCTATTTCTGTGGAACACAAGCCAGAGATATTATGGAGAAAAAGTATAAATATAAAAACTAATTTGAAATATGAATAAAAGTGTCTAAAGACACTTAAATGTAAGTTTCTAAATTATAATACAATAACAGTGACACAAACAAAATATTTTTGATTCATGTACTGGTTGCTTGTTTTGATGCAATTACAGTGAAAGGGGACTGATGCTTTCAAGTTTAAAAAAGACTCAAAAGGATATGAACACAAATAACTATTGTAAGACTTCTTGTAATATATTGTATATATACACCTTTACTTGAAAGGTCCAGGTTCTGGTGAGTCAGTACTGTGGTAAAACTTAGCCCTGAAGAAAAAAGTGACGTGACGTGGCCAAGTATGGTGACCCATACTCGGAATTAGTGCTCTGCATTTATCCCATCCAAAGTGCACACACACAGCAGTGAACACACACACACCGTGAACACACACCCGGAGCAGTGGGCAGCCATTTTTTGCTGCGGCGCACGGGGAGCAGTTGGGGGTTCGGTGCCTTGCTCAAAGGCACCTCAGTCGTGGTATTGAAGGTGGGAGAGAGCGCTGTACATTCACTCCCCACACCTACAATCCCTGCCGGTATGAGACTCGAACCCGCAACCTTTGGGTTACGAGTCTGACTCTCTAACGAGTCTGACTCTCTAACCATTAGGCCACGACTTTCCGTCCGAAAAAGGACGATCGAATCAACTCTGAAATGTAATTGAAAAGTCCAAAGCAGGTGAAAGATATAAGAATATTTCCAAGTCATTGAATATGCCGTGGAGTGCAGTTAAATCAATAATTACGAAATGGAAAAGTGTGGCACTGCTGTGAATCTGCCTAGAGCACACTGTCCTGAGCTACTGTGCGAGAAGCAGTCTTTTGTGATGCTTCATTGTAACCTAATCACTGGGTCTCATGGATTCTCATTCCTCATTCACAAGTTGTTTCATTAGAAAAGCTGTGATTGTGAAATATCTAGTTGACAACATAAAACAGCCTTTTTGTACTGCAAGTATTTTTTTAAAGCCACCCTCTGTTTATTAAAAGCAGACTCCAGAAAAATTTTGTCCTTTAATCTTTTCACAGACCTCACAATAAACCTGTGGATTATGGGTAATAACAAGAGCACTGTTCACAGCAGGCCATTTGAAGTCCAACAGTGATTGTGTTGAAGTTTGTTCAAGGTGGTGGAGCACAAGCAGTTCTTTGATTCCTGTAGTGGTGTTTTCAGTGAGAACAAATATATGTACAGTGCTAACTGTTAGCATGCTAAAGTAGTACCAAAGACTTCAGATATACAAAGGCGGTGCACTCATATTACTATGAATGGGAGAAAACGCAACTTGCATTATTATGGTGGATTAAGTCCCGCCTTCTAAATAAGAGAGCCAGTTAAAGTCATCACATCACTGCAGCTGCCATTAGAAACTCTGTTTGCCATAGAAACAGTCATTGTCCTGAGACCCGTGCTTAGGACTGATGGCATGTGCGCATTGGATAGGCCAGCCTGAAATATAAGCTTTTTCTAATGTTATTTGAACATAAAAAAAAACTTTTATTTCCCCATTCAAGGAGATACGACTTGGCCTTGGACGCCCGAAATAGCTGGAGGCGTTGCAAATATCGCTGCTGAGTGAACAGACTTTCCTTGAAAGGGACTTTGTTACTGCACACTTTCTACATGCTAAAACTCAAATATTTAAAAATTGTGTCTCTATTTGAATGTACCAGTTCTGAAAATATTAACTAGTCAACCTCATAAGTAGTTATTAGATGTGTAACAGGATAGTCAACCATACTAACCCATCCCTATTCACTAGTAGCTTGCTTCTTGAAAATGTACACTGATTTGAAAACAGCTGAACTACTGTCACTACTGTGAACTACTAATAAATGTACACTATTACTCAAATATTTGGGGTTGGTAAGATTTTGTAATGGCTTTGTCAAGTCTCTTATGCACACCAAAACTGCATTACAATATTAAAAAAAGAACAGTTATTTTAAATACCTTAAAGTGCAATTTATTCCTGTGATGGCAAAGCTGAATTTTCAGCAGCCATTACTCCAGTCTTCAGTGTCAAACATCAAATGAGAAATCATTTTAATATGTTGGTTTGGTGCTCAGGAAAAATTTCTTCATTAATTATAATATAATATTACTATTTAAATATAATATCATAAAATCTATAATATAAAAATATATTAATGTAAATACTGTGATATATATTATTGGAGTAGAAAATGCAAAAGAACAGCATTTATTTGAAATAGAAACTTTTTAAAGGGGTCATATGACGCGATTTCAAGTTTTCCTTTCTCTTTGGAGTGTTACAAGCTGTTCTGACCCCTTTAAAAAGTCACTTTTGCTCAATTGAATGCATCTGTGATGAATAATAGTATCAATTTCTTTAAAAAATACTATTATATATATTTTCTTGATGTCACCAAGACCTGTAGACCTGTCAATAAATTACAGTATGTTAACTAGTCTGTTTATGACAAAATAGGTTATACAGTAACACTTAATAATAATAATTCTCACTATTAACTAGCAATGCATATTACCAGCATATTGGCTGTATATTAGTACTTATAAAGCACATATTAATGCCTCATTCTGCATGGCCATATTTTAGACCCCTTAATCCTACCCCATAGTAAACAACTACCACCTTACTAACTACTAAGCAACACATTAGGAGTTTGAGGCAAAAATCATAGTTATTAGTTAGGTAATAGCGAGAATTGGACCTTAAAATTAAGTGTGACAGAAGGAACTAAATAAACTAGCAGATGCCACTCATTGACTAGTCGACCTTTGTGAGACAATTTTCCACATAAGTATGTACTGCCTGTAGCGAGTGTAAGACAAAGTGAACTTTTTTTTTTCTTTAAGTGAAACCATACTGAATGGATTTATAGGTCACATAAATAAAGCCCAAGACTAAGAACAGTGTGGAAAACAGTGCATCACCTACCCTTTTAGACTATGAGGTCTTGAGATAAGACAAGAGCACTCTGATAAACGAGAGCGCTCGAAGAGAATTGGGAGCCCCTGCTGGGAGGCCGGTGGACTGATCAAACCAAAGATTAGAGCTGTTATGATCTACTCTGCTCTCCGACTCCCTATGGAGGCACAAATGGTGAAATATTAGCTGAGACACAGCACATGTGCTCCAGCCACAGACAGTCAACTAGTGTTAATTTTGTCAGCTATTTTCATTTTAGTCTTAGTCCCGGGCTAAAATGTCCTTGTTAGTTTTTATCATATTTAGTCAACCTTAACCGATTTAGTTTTAGTCTAGTTTTAGTCCAAGAAAATCTGAAGTATTTCAGTCTAGTTTTAGTCAATGAAAACTTGACATTTTAGCAATAAGATTATTATTAATTAACCATACTGCAGTATTCATTTTGGCAGCCATTTTTAATTTAGTCTTAGTCTTACTCAAATGTACTTTTTAGTTATCATATTTAGACAAACGTGTCCTATTTTTTGTTTATTCAATGAAATGTATGAGCATTTTAGTCAGGTTTTTTAGTCAATGAAATATTAGTCACATTTTCGTCATTTGTATAATGGTTAAACTGATAAAAGAATTCTCAAAATTATAATCGTAATGACTGTTGTCATTTGAGAAATTTACTTTTGCATTTCAGGTATTGCACTTTCTCCAGTAAGCACAAATCAATAGAATGTGGACACATACATGGTGTAGTTTACCCTCATCTAGTGTACTGATTTATTATAGGCTTTTTATTAAATAAATTAACACCAAAGACTTATGCAATCTCTCTCTGTATACATTATGAAAACAGCTAAAACAAACGAAAAATATTATAACAGTGAAATTCCTAGTAATTCCACTAATTCCATAATTGCAATAGTCTATTTCTCTATCAAAACAACAGCGACTGAGTAAGTGTATTTATTCAGCGATCACAATCGCAAACAATATAGTGAGAGCTCATGACAGAACACTGACCGGCTGAATGACGCTTTCATTTAGATCGCTAAACTCCAGCTTGTTTGTTTTTCAGATCATCTGCGGCGGCGCTTCCGCAATGAGAAGCGTGCGGAAGCGTTGCTTAAAATAAGCAAAACACACCGGGCAGAAAATGTATCAATTTAACAGCGAAGCTCTGATTCGGGGATTAGAACTCTTGATATCTGGCAACCGCACTCATGAAAGCTCGCGTAGTAGAAGGCGTGTAGAGCAGTCTGCAATAACATTTTGTCTCCTTTTTTGACGAAAATAAAAAGAGGTTTTTGTTAAAGTTTTTATCTTTTTGAATACATTTTAGTCTCGTCTTATTTTGTCAACGAAATTGCATGTTGATATAGTCTTAGTTATCGTTTATTGACCTTATTGTCATCTCGTCTTTGTCTTGTCTTAGTCATGGGAAAAAAGCTCGTCAACGAACATTTTTCGTCATAGTCTTTGTTAACGAAATTAACACTACAGTCAACAACAGTAGTCTAGAGTATCCACCCCTACACGCTTCCAGTAAACAACGTTTGAGTGGAAGGAAAAGAAAAGGTGTGATTTCACAAGAATTCTGCTAAAGCTCACCCTCAGCATTTGGGTGTAACCTGTGTAAACTGTTCTGGTCTCACGAGAAATGCACCGCTTCCTGTGCAAGACTGAAATGGATGCCAGTCCGCTGCTCTCCAGGAATGCAAAAGGTGAGTCTGTTACGCTTTTCTTTTGCAGGGCGCTTAATTGTCTGTGACCCTTCATCAACTCAGGAAGGAAATAAACTGTTCTTGGCAGCGCAGTTGCCAGAGAAGCTGGCGCTTTTGAATGTTAACATTCAATTAACCTTCTGTCGAGAAATGGAGGAGCATGCTTAATGATGGGGCTGTTTTCGGCTTCACACTGCACTGCACATCATCTCCAAAACCTGCAGGTATTTAGCAATCATTAATCAGACAACCTCCCTGTGCTCAAAGTACATTAAACATTCCCTCTGCAGAAACCCAGAAGAATGAGGAGGATTTCACACTTGCACGTATATAAATCCTCAATCGCATACAGGGAGGTATTGA
Source organism: Sinocyclocheilus anshuiensis (assembly GCF_001515605.1). Classification (NCBI taxonomy): domain Eukaryota; kingdom Metazoa; phylum Chordata; class Actinopteri; order Cypriniformes; family Cyprinidae; genus Sinocyclocheilus; species Sinocyclocheilus anshuiensis. The sequence goes on from NW_015548255.1 coordinate 165,449, forward strand.
GAAGTTTTTCTACTTTCATTCTCTCCATTGTGAATATCGGACACAGATGTTGCGGCCATTCACCGTGGAGAGTTTAGTGTTCCCTGGTATGTGTCTTGTTAATCTCATGAGCCTTCAGAGCTTTCAAACTTTCCTTTCTTTTGCACTAAAATTTCCTTTCGTCTAAACGTTTCCCACTGCCAAGTTTGATACACGTGTAACATTTGCCATTTTCCTCCCCTTTCCACTGAGACAGCTCTTCCATGAAAGACAAAAAAAAAATATATAAACTCTTTATCGAGAAAGGTCAGATGGACACACAAGAGACTTTTTTTCAAAGGAAAGCAAAGTCAGTCAAGTCAAACATGAGGTCATGGAACGTTTCGTCTTCTAGTCTGATGTCTGGTTCTAGGCACCAACTTTTCCCCAATTTAAGTTTCCATGCAAAAAATATGAACTGGGAAAGGCCTTTGTGTGCTGAAGAGAGCTAAGTGATTTTCTTCACAGAAGAGTTCCAACTACAGAGTGCACATGTGTTTCCAATAAAAGAGTCCGGTTTGAGTCCAAGGTTGGGCCCCCTCACCACTTTGAAAAAGAATCTGTGAAGGCACCATGAGCCAGCGACAAATGGAAAAAAGGAGAACAGAAGAAGCTGAGGAAAGAAAGGTTGCAGAAGCAAAGATATATTTTTGCTTGCTTGCTTGCTTTTGTTCACCCAAAAATGAAAACTGTCATGATTTGTTCACCCTCATGTCATTCCAATCCTGTATGGACTTTCTTCTACAAAACACAAAAGAAAATATTTTGAAGAATGTTGGTAACCAAACAGTTTTGGTGAATATTGACTTCTATTGTATGGACAAGTTCCAAAGAATAAAGAAAGTCATTTAGCTTTGGAATGACATGAGGGTAAGCAAATTATGACAATTTTAATTTGTAGGTGAACCCTTTAATATGAAACACCAATTATATTACACTTATGATGTGAGAAGTTGCTTTCAAAAATGTCAATTTTTAGATAATCAACCTTATTAAGACTCTCAATATCTGCCTGAAACACTATGCATGTGCTCAAAAGTGGCAACTGTTCAAAGCTGTAGGCCTCTCGAGCTCTAGAGGAGTAATTTAACCTCCCAACGGAGGCAGCACCTAACAACTGCTCTCTCTGTTAGTAAGTGTCAGCCTCTTCCCCTCTCAAACTCTCCGTTGCTCAAGGGGCCGCACCAGGGGTGCACATGTAATGGAGCAGAGTCTTGGATCACAGTGCAGAAGAATGCTTGAGGGTCATTGTATATACAGTGGAGGAGAGTGTGATTCTCTGCCCTGGCTTTGATGTCTGGGGCTGTAGAGCAGTGCTGCTGCGTTCTCTTTGCAGTGCTAGATAAAGAGAATGGGAGATCGTTACTTTCTGCGGGTGAGAGTCTTCATCTGTGAAAATCCTGTGGGGCAGAGTGGTGCCTGTTAGACTAAGACTATATGTCTCCTGCACAAATTTACCAATTCAGACACATCAAAAGAACCATCCGGGGAGGCTTAGAGCTGAACCATTAATAGATTTATATTGACATCCTAGGCTTTATATAAGAATGAGGAATGTATGCAGTAACAGAATGAAATGTCTTAAAGGGATAGTTCAGACAAAATAAATATTCTGTCATCACTTATTCACCTGTATGCTGTTCCAAACCCATATGACTTACTTTCATCTGTGCAACACAAAAAGACAAATTCTAAAGAATATGCTTGTTGCTCTTTCCATATGACTACAACGAATGGGGACTAGGGTTGCAAAGGGGTGGAAAATTTCCAGTAAATTTCTGAAAAATTTCAAAAAAATCCCTGGAATATTCCAAAAAATCCTGGAAAGTTTCCAAAATTTCTGGAATGTTTCCGAAATTTACTGGAAACTTTCCACCTTTTTGCAACCGTAATGGGGACTAGAGCTTTCAAACTTCAAAAAGCATCATAAATGTATCATTTCAATATTTTCCAAAGCTATTAGATAGGTTTGTGTGACAAACAAATTAAAAGTTAAGTTGTAAAACCAGATCAGCCTGGTGCGTGCCATGAATCATTGAGAATGACTCCATAAACTGAATCAACTAATTCATTGAAAAGTTCTCATTCAAAATAATGACTGAATCATTTAGAATAATTTCGCAAACTGAATCAAATTATTAATTGATAAGATCTTAATAAAAAAAAAATGCTTCATTCACAAATGAGATATCTCTACTTGACTCATCAACTGTTATGAAGGAGATCTATGCCAGAATTTAAGATTTTTAGTAGGGATGCACCGATACCACTTTTTCCAGTACTCGCCCGATACCGATAGTTTTATTTTTGGTACTTGCCGATACCGATATTTTTGTTGCATTTGTACATTTTTTCAATATTGGGTACAGAAACCAAAAGGGTATGTATAATGTTAGTTGGTTAACTTCATTTATCAAATAGATACAGTCAAACCAAAATTTATTCAGACACCTTCAACATTTCTCACATTATATTCGCTATAGTTTAGAAAATGGTAATAAAATATGACAAGAACTCATCGTTTGTTGTGTCAGAACAAATTCATCTTGATAATGATCATTTTGATAGAAAGGTATGTAATAGATTACAATCAACCAAAATAATTCAGACAGCTGTTAGTATGACAGTAAATCCACTCAGCGTGCTTTGTTTATCAGCTCGTGCACACCAGCTATACAGGCGTTAATACCGAATGTTTAACATTATATTCATTGCATACATATACTTCGTAGTAGACATCCTTAACTCCTTTCTGCTGTCTGTTGTTGGTGTTTCTTTGTTTGAATATGGCGCTTATCACATGCTGTGTGGTATCGGCGTTTGGTATCGGGTCATTTTAACGAGTACGAGTACAAGTACAGGAGACCGGTATCGGTGCATCCCTAATTTTTAGTGAACAATTTTTTTGTCAATAACAATTTTAGTCTATTTCTTACACAAAGATATCAAATGACTTTAAATATAGTGCACATTTTGAAGTTTGACAGTCCCCTTATTCCAACTTTTGCGTTCCACAGCAAGTCATACATGAAGGTGAGTGAACTGTGAGTGATTGGATCTTTAAGAAAGACTCTTTGGGGAATGTGTTTTTGCTGTGTGTGTTTCTCTGGAGCGTACAAATGGAAGGATGAGAAAGGAGAGGGGATAAGTTGGCAAAAAAAAAAATGGTGATCCGTTTGATTTCATGGTCTCAGGAAGAGCAGGGAAGAAGAGAGAAAAGGTGATGTAGCGTAAGCGAGATAGCTCTGCCTCTCCAATGACTGGTTGTTCTTGTGTAAATGGTCTACCTATCTTGGTCAGGTATTGGGAGTGGAACATGCTCCCTCCCACGTCTGCCAAGCAGTGCCCGAGGCTGAAAGCAGCCTCCGATTGGAGCACCTCATCTCCACATGGGCGCTTTGATGTACGCGCACAAGACAGCCCATGTCATTGCGTTTGAAAGCTCTCGTTTTCCGCGACACTGACACACAGGTTGCGTTGCTCCTGGCGATCCTGGTGTTGCCATGTGTTAATCTCAGAGGCCTGGTTCCGCATCAAGCTTCCCTTCTTACGTGAAACGGCTTTGAAGAGCTGTCTGATCAAACCACTGCTTAACAACCCACATATCACTGGGAGCCTTCGTAACTACCGCCGCTTCAAATGGGCACAAGTTTAACCGCCCCGACTCTGTTATCTGCGACGGCAGGTGAAGAGCTGGAAGATAGTGCAGACATCCTCGCAAGGATGTTTACAGCAAATCCTGTTAAGCAAAATAAATGTTGGATCACAGCAGAAAAAGAAAGACTTAAATTAAGAATGATTTCTCTATTTCCTTTCCGGCTGTATTCGAGTCATAACAAATGTGCCTGACAACACAAGGAGTCAGACAGTAAAGTAATGAAATCACATTTGCTTGCACTGGCAGTTTCCCAAATGATTATCCACAGTCTTACCTCATCACACACCAAGGTCTGTATTTCATGGTGATAGATGCAATGTGTGTGAAAGTCTCTGCAGCCTAATGCATCTGTAGATTTGGATGCTTGAGCATCATCTGGAGATCATCAGAAAATTCCATGTGTCTGTTTAGATTATATATATCTAAATAACTCCTGTATTTGAGGTCTTAAAAATGTTGATGTCTGCAGCCACCTGCAAAAGTACACAGCAGTACTGGACATGTGCTGGAGGAATCAAACTCGGTCTACTTGGGCCCTGAGGGCAACAAGGCCATCTGAGCAGATCTCATTCTCTGCTGTGACAGCACCCAACTGGACCATCTGGGACTTAAGATTATTTCTGTTGTTGGCCTTAAAATATATCACACAAATAAAATATCCCACTCAGACGTGAAGCATCATGATTTGGGAATACCCAGAAAGAGTTTGAAAAAGTGAAAAACAATATTTAGACTTTCTGGAAACACTCTAATCCAAGAATGGCTGCGGTCTAGGCCAGCTAAAGTCAAGGACTGAAAAGATCTTAAGATAACCGTCTCTCGTTTGGGCTATAAATCAGGGAGATGCATCCAACTTTAAATCTGGCTGTGTCTGATGTAACAAATATAAACCTGTAAAACTGGAATAAAAATGGACCCAAAAAAGATAAATATACTGCATTCAACCCTCTACATTGCGAGTAAATCACTCGCATATGCGACTAAATCTTACTCTGGGCGACTAAATGATGTCTAATATTAGCCAATGGCTAATAAATTCTCAGATTTTACTCGCCAGTGTGTGGGTTGGAGGTTAAGTGTAGCACAGACATATTTTCACTCACAGAACACTCTGACTGAGCGCTTCAGAGTTTCACTCTCCGTCAAGCGATCTGTGCTGTATGGATGTGCAACGCACCGGTATTTAACGTACCGTAAACTCTAGTGCGAAGGCGCACGACTCCCCGTCGCTTTGTTCTTTGGAATTCCTCAGCGTTTAAGAACTGCCGCTTTCTCCTGTAGCAGACGGAACTAATGCGCAAACGGCAATCTCATTGGCTGGCACTCACCGCGATTCAATTGCCAAGGTGTCCGTAGAGGGCTGTGCATGCAGCATGTTCTTAAAAGTTAAACTGTGGAAGAATTACTGTGTACAAGTCTCACCCCTGACATTATTCTCACAAAAATTAGATGGTTTTATGATACATTTCTTGTGTACAGCAATTACCAGAGCTCAAGGTAAAACTCCACCAAAAGTAACAATTTACCCACATATTATCAAACACGTTTCATGATGTTTTCACACGTTTCATCATTTTCTAATATAGAATGTTTATCTAGTTGAGTTTACTGTCTCTACAGACACTGTAGTGACCAATAACTGTCAGATATCTTAGCCATCTCAGATGTGAGTGGGAACATATGTAGCTAACAAATTTTTAAAATTTTAAAATAAATAAATGAATTAAAATACATATTTTTAAATCATTAAATATTATTATTATTATTATTATTATTATTATTATTATTATTATTATTATTATTATATTAATAAATCAACATTGAATTATAACACTCCAGAATGAACTTCAAACCTTGAGAAACAAAAATCTAAACACATCAAAATCTACCAAGGAAGAAGATTGTAGATAACTACAAAATGTAACACAGGGACTATAAATAAATAAATAAGTACAAAACTCTAATGCTTTATTGTTATTATATCTTATGCATTATTTACAGCAAAAAAAAAATGTACAGCTAAAAAATATTTTATTTGATTTTATTCTGGTACACCCATAATTATTCAGGATTAAGAATTCTTCTCAATGATTGAAGTATTATAAATATCCATGTGTCCTTTTTATATGGTTAGTAAAAATATGCCCATATAAGGAGATAAAAAAAATATTCCTAACAATCATCGCAAATATCAACTCTTTATAAAGATATTCATTTATGACATATCGCAAACAGACAATCATCTGACATCTTGACCTTTAGACCTCTGCTGAGGAACTAGATGCACTAAACTTCTTAAATTAAATATGTTAGCATTTTTTTTTAATCTTTGTGGTTTTTACAGACATCCTAGTTGAGCACTTTAGACCACAGAGGATGTACAAAACCACCTGTCCATCTGAGAGAGATGCATGTGTATGATGCATTTGGCAGATGTTTTTATCCAAAGCAACTTACACTGCATTCAAGCTATACATTTTATCCGTTGCTGCATTCTCTAGGAATTCACGACCTTGTCATTGCTAGCACTGCATGCATTAAATACTGGCTACAGCTTTGAGCACCAACCTGCGCGACTTTTACAGAGTTCTGAGTGGCACCTCCAGCGTGATATTCAACCTTGAATTTCTTGACTATCTCTTCAAACCTAAAAGAGAGAGAGAGAGAGAAAGAAAAAAGGATTGCATTAAAAAAAAGCTTTATGCATGCACACATAGAATTAAAAGCAATAGATATATATGGTGAGACTTTTGATGACACTGAAACAAGGGTGTTTTATTTTTAACACAGGCCTTGTCCAGAGTACAATCACAAGATCATCCAGTGGAGATGCATTGAGAACAGGAAACCTCAGACACTGTAAACAGGAAACAGAGGACTTGAATCCTTGTGCCGCAGGGCAGTGAGATTTCTGTCACCACAAACCTGTCTGTGCAACAGATTTTAACAGCATGCAAATAGTCTGAGTCACTGAAGGACGTGACCTCCCATGGCCTCTGCAGTCCAAACACACACACCCCGAGCTCCTCTCCACACAACCCCGATGTCTGAAGCTGATATTCATCCAGTATTCAAGAACCATCTGACATGCTCAAATGATGACAAACACTGTTACACTGATATTAAACAATATTTTCATGCAGTGAATCCAGGGGCAGCTGTTGCTAAGGGAAGTAGGACTCTTCGCTGCGCCAAATGAACATCATGATTGAAATCTGTCAGCAATTTTCACAAATTTACCTGGAATTTTCAAATGAATTTCAGTGGCGATACCAGTAACATGCTGCCACATTCATTAACATATGGCTTTTTAAAAGCAAATTAAGATTAAACTCTCAAAGCAAATTCTAGTACTTTAGAGACACTACTAAAAAGTGCTATATAGAAAAATGTTTTGATTTCACCAACAATAATAAATCAAAAGAATAGACTGACTAGTCACATTAACAATAAAAATAGCCAAACAGAAAGGCTTATTAAATTTGTGTTCATGCTAAATGTAATAGAGGTCGACCGATGTATCGGTTTTGCCGATTAATCGGCACCGATAGTTGATTGCTGGAACTATCGGTTATCGGCAAAAATCCATGCCGATAGTTTTCCGGGTTGCGTCCATTGCTGGAGCGGCTGAGAAGGGGCTGCTGTCATTATACAGTGCGAGAGCGGCCTCTAGTGGTTGAAATCGCTGACAGCACGTCCTATTTGTTTAGACAAGTGATACTGCACGCTGAACAGAGTGGGAAACTTCAGACGCGGATTTAAATGCAGCCGACAGAAAATCCTGCCGCGCCACAGAGCGCCATTCACATAGTTTTCCTTTAAATTACATTATATTGGTCCCGAATCATTGTTAATGTACATAATGAATTGTGTATTGTGCATTTTCAGCAAAACGTTTGTCTTTCTGTGGCTCTAATAAAGTCTGTGTGCTTCATTTATAGAGCTATAATATAGGTCGCGCTTTCTCTTTCCGTTTGCTCCGTTTTTTAACCATCGAACTTCAAACTCATCCTTGTTCATTCTTGAAGTAAACTTGTGTCTGTTTGGTGATTAAATAAACTGTTTTAGACCGCTGCTCGAGTTGAACGCGATGCGTCTGAAGTGTGTGTGATACCAGTGAGTTCTCCTAGACTCAGAGCTGCGCTTTTATTTTGATTAGATAATCATCAAGTGTTCAAGAATAGAAGCAGTTAAAGT
>NW_015548255.1:173826-177191 GCF_001515605.1 Sinocyclocheilus anshuiensis
CTTTAAAATGTAAAGTTGTGGTTTTGTACATGCTTGTAATAATAACTAGTTCAACATTTCCTAAAGAAAATGCGAGTGCAGTGGTGTTGTGTGTGGTTGCCAGAGCATTGCTATGTGGTTGCTAGGGTGTTTTGGGTGGTTGCTTAGTGGCATAAGTCAAAAAAAGTCATTCTTGTCTACATCTGCTCCAGAGGTGAAACAATGGCGGACTGATGACAGCTCACTCAGGGCGGGTCTAAGGTAAGACACCAGTCCAGTCTGTGCTCACAGACAGGCATCTGAGATCGGCTCGATTTGAGAAATGGGGAAAGATTTTAGTAGATTAAAAAAAAAACACTTGGTGGATTTTTATCATTATAGGGTGGTTGTGTACACACACTGCCAACACATTTCAGTTCAAACAACTTGTAAAAGTGCATGTAGCATCGGATGACCCCTTTAACTAGGTGTGGCTCTCAATGACACAATTTGTGTTCTCATGAACTCAGAGCAAAGCGATGACGGCACTGATGTACTGAGCGCACAGAGACACAAGCGCACAAAAGCAGCACTGCACAGTGCCTCATGAAAAGCTTATGTTCCATTAGAAAAGAGTGGCCTTTGGGCACTGAATGGGCCACCGCTGGCTCCCAGCACTTCCTCTGGGAGGAGGGTCAGCTCTCCCACGGATCTGTCACTCCTCTTGTGACACTGTCAGGGGGGAAAAGCCCATCAAGCAACACTTCATATCCAGCCAAGGAGCAGGAAGAAGCAGCGGGGGGTCGGTTTCAGCGAAGGGGGATCTCTCATAACTACACATTTAAGTACTTCCTTTAGCAACAGGAGCTCTGCACACTTGGCAACAAAAGGCTCAGGCTGGAGATGGCTGGCATGTCGAGGCTCTTCAAGATGCTTCCCGACAACAAATGCACCGGTTTCTCACTCCAGCTCGTCTTCAGCCTTTTGAAGCATTTGTAAACAGTGGAGTGACACCTCCTGAGAGCATAATCACATGCGTCTTCCTCCTGTGTGCCTGTGAGAGATGCCTCTTTAAAGGGAACGCTCACCTAAAAATTTAAATTGTCTTAATCACCTACATGTAGGGGTGTGCGATATTGACAAAAAATTATATCTCGATATTTTATGGGATTTTATCGATAACGATAATTAGACGAAGTGTGTTATTGTGCTGGTACCTTAAGGACTGCCGAAGACAGCTGACTCCTAATGTTTTTAATATTCTTCATATTCTGTGTGGTGGTCAGTTCATACTGATACGTTGAATACTGATATTTGAAATGATTTAAAACATGAAAAAATTTTAAAAAAATGTAAAAAAGAAAAGAAAGAAAAAGCCGAAATTTGAAATTAAAACCGCCAGCAGGTGGCAGCAAATCACTGTTAATAAGTGAGTCATTGCGATTGAACCGAATCATTTAAACGGTTGATTCATTCAAGAACGAAACACCGTCATGTTGCTCAGAGACACAAAACAGCACTGTGGCTGTATTCGGAATGATTTTTGTTGGCGAAATAGAGCAAAAACAAGCAATATGGTGTCTAAAACGTAAGTCTCTTAATTAACTTATTGTTTATTGAATTCAATGTCACATTTGTAATCATGGTAATTTTTGGAGAAAAACGGCACTCTTCGTGTGAAATTGAATAACTATATGAAGTGGTATAAATATATACATTTTCTGCCGTCATGTCTTGAATTTGTGATCATTCTAAATGCATTTTAATAGACTGAATCATGCAGTGAAAGAAAACACACTAAATGCGCACACGCACTAGTCTAGACTTCACGTAATGTATGCGTGCGCTCTGTGGGGATGTTTTGAATGGTTTTTGCAAAATACTCGATAATGTCAAATCGCACATCGTTAAAACAACAATTACGATATTATCGCAGACGATATATATCGCACACCCCTACCTACATGCCATTCCGATTTACTTACTGACTTGAGACAAAGTCCAAGTTGATCTTTTCTATCAAATTAAAGAACCTAAAGCATCATAAAAGTCATTAATACGACTTCATACATTTTGTATTGTACACAATAGCTTTGTGTGAGTAACAGAACAAAATACTGGTCACAGAAAAATTACACCATTGCAAAACTCTAAAATGTACAACCATTTTATTTCATTGATAATTTGTTTATTTAGTTGTTTTATGCCATGTAAGCACCTATGGCTATTTTTAATGGAAAGAATAGGGTCAAATCTGCTTTAAAATGTATTAAAATATTTAAATTAAACAAATTAATGGACCTATTTAAAAGTAGATAGATATACACAATTTAAATACAGAAAGATATTGTAAGATATTGTAAATCTATGTAAAGGTTTTTAGGTGCACTCTTAAAGATTTTTATGATTAAGTTTTTTTGTTGACACTTTAAATCTACACTTCCACTCAAAAGTTTAGGGACAGTAAGATTTAAGACATTAATACTTAGCAGGGCTCCAGACTAACATTTGAGAGCAGTGGCACCAGCGCCACTAAGTTCTACAGATGGTGGCGCCTGGAGCAGATTTGGTAGCGCTGGGGGTGGTGTGCGGGAGTATTAAAATATAGATCATTTAATTATAAAATTACTATTGTTTCGCATTAATAAGTGCAGTTAGTAATATTACATGTTAATTTCTTGTTTATTTTTTTTTTGTTTATTGTTTATACAGATTTGACAGTAAAGCACTAAGCTTGAGTTAAGATGCATACAAAAAAATTTTTTTAACAGTAACAGGTGCAAAATCTAATTTTTATATAGACAATTTATATATTCCACCCTTATTAAATGTACCATTATTCTTCTAGCATATGGAACTGATCAACTTCAATGATTATGTGTGATTTAGTAGCACACTGAAGAAAAGTTTGTTTTTCAAGGCACTTTGTGACTTTTCTTTCTTCATACACAAAAAAGTGTAAAATTCTGACAAAATCTGATTTCTTGATGATTTGATATTTTATAATAGTGATTTTATTTCAAAATATAGAGAACAAGTAGAAATAAATGACATAATAATGACTGGTTTCCTGACTTATGTCAGCGCTGTTTATAACCTTATCATTGTGTGGTGAATTCAACCGCTTCTCGCTAGATCTCGCAGCAGTGTTGCATTTGTGCAGTAACAGTGTCGCGAAATCAACTTTGGCTCCCGAGTAAAGCTGTTCTGAGCTCGGACAAGTTTGTTTGCGTCGCGGTCCGAGCTGATAAACGGTCCGCGCTGCGCAGCTGAAACGTAGCGTGGTTTAGTTTCGCTTTCGTTTCATTTGCCGTTTGATGTTTCTCAAATTCAACAGAAATGGCAGCGCTAATGAGTTGGACAATGCGGTGGTCGCGCCAGTGCGACCGCTCACAAAAGTCGCACCT
>NW_015548255.1:178148-184501 GCF_001515605.1 Sinocyclocheilus anshuiensis
GGGCTCCAGACTAACATTTGAGAGCAGTGGCACCAGCGCCACTAACTTCTACAGATGGTGGTGCCAGGAGCAGATTTGGTAGCGCTGGGGGGGGGCGTGGGAGTATTAAAATATAGATCATTTAATTATAAAATTACTATTGTTTCGCATTAATAAGTGCAGTTAGTAATATTACATGTTAATTTCTTGTTTATTTTTTTTTTGTTTATTGTTTATACAGATTTGACAGTAAAGCACTAAGCTTGAGTTAAGATGCATACAAAAAAATTTTTTTAACAGTAACAGGTGCAAAATCTAATTTTTATATAGACAATTTATATATTCCACCCTTATTAAATGTACCATTATTCTTCTAGCATATGGAACTGATCAACTTCAATGATTATGTGTGATTTAGTAGCACACTGAAGAAAAGTTTGTTTTTCAAGGCACTTTGTGACTTTTCTTTCTTCATACACAAAAAAGTGTAAAATTCTGACAAAATCTGATTTCTTGATGATTTGATATTTTATAATAGTGATTTTATTTCAAAATATAGAGAACAAGTAGAAATAAATGACATAATAATGACTGGTTTCCTGACTTATGTCAGCGCTGTTTATAACCTTATCATTGTGTGGTGAATTCAACCGCTTCTCGCTAGATCTCGCAGCAGTGTTGCATTTGTGCAGTAACAGTGTCGCGAAATCAACTTTGGCTCCCGAGTAAAGCTGTTCTGAGCTCGGACAAGTTTGTTTGCGTCGCGGTCCGAGCTGATTTGTAAATTCATCTATTCATTCATTTATTAGAAGAGGTTGGAAGACTCCTCTTCCTTTTATCGATATCCCTCTCCCCTCCCTCTCTCTCTGCCGCCTGCCACTGATATTTGATGAGTTTACCCAGAGAGTCAACATCAGAAGAGAAAATCACCAATACCTCTTTCTATGTGTGGGTGTGCTTGGTGGGTTCACCTTCATCCCCCTGGATCTGATTAGTTCCTCTGTGTTAACATGTAGCCATCATTTTGGTTCTCACTTGCTTTCACTGATTGATCGATGAAAAATGACCACTAGACTAAAGCTTACCTCTTATACCTGTTTGGCTGTTTCATCTGATGAAATATGAAAGATAATGACATGCATCCAAAAATATATATAATTACTTTTTCAACTCTAACTCTAAATATAATTATTTAACAGCGTAACCTGATAAAAAAATAAACAATCTACAGATGCAGGTGTTTAGTGCCCTTGAAGCAAAATGTCTGTGCATGAAAGCAGATAACCTAGTTAGAGATGATAATGCTTTGAAGACCAAACAATTCGTTTCGTTTGCCGTTTGATGTTTCTCAAATGCAACAGAAATGTCAGCGCTTATGAGTTGGGACAACGCGGTGGTCACGCCAGTGCGACCGCTCACAAAAATGAGTCGCACCGGCAGAAAAAATGGTCGCAGTCTGGAGCCCTGAATAATAAGAAATATGTCCTAAGCACCAAATCAACATATTAGAATGATTTCTAAAGGATCATGTGACACTGAAGACTGGAGTAAAGATGATCAACACCTGCTTCTACATTGCTGCCTGTTTAGCCCTGCCCCAATATATGAATATATGTTTGTACACGTAGTGGGTAAATAACAAGAGAGGCAAACACAGGTCTACTCAAAAAGCAAACAATAAAGATGGCTCTGAAGACAAGACCAGGGGCGGTTCTAGGGGGGGCCGAGGGGGCCCAGTGCCCCCGTGTCAACAAGCTTGGCCCCCGATCTGGACCCCCTAAATTTGGAATCGTATCACGCAAAATAATATTGGGTGCAATGCGCAGTTTGTCCTGTGGGTGGCAGTAATGGAAAAAAGTAAAACATCACCAGCTGCTAGTGGCGCAGAGCCAGACACGTTTTTCACAGCGCTGCGCATTAAAATCAATCAGACACTATTCTGTTGAGCTTATAAATGCAGCGGCCAATCAGAGGCGTTTAGATGAGTCATCGCCGAAACGCCAGTGTGTTGTACAGTGTGCGCGCTCGCTGACTGAATTCTGCTCTCTGGCGAATTTTCTCATCATAAACAACAAAGTGCAGATGGGTGTACGAATGTAAGAAAGATATTCATTTCATAGTGTAAACCGCTTCAGTGATTTTGATGGGAGTTTATGAGAGTGCTTGAACTCTTGACTAGACTGAAGTCAGTGATATTGTTTTTGATAATGTAAATGTTCTTTGCTCTCTTTCTGTACCATAAAAGTGTTATAATTTGTAACTTACAATGTTTTTATTAAATTCACATTAAATACAAAGTCAGTTGTATTAAAAATATTGTATGGCATGACACCCATATCTGGTACTTAAGTAAAAAGAGGGTTTATTGCATAGTTAATAGATTACACTATTAGGCTACTTTGCTCATCGCCCATTATAGATCAACTAACATAATCTATAAAACATTAGCCTTTATAGACATAATTGTCCAGTTGCACACTGTTCTTATTCAAACATCAGTTCTTTATTTACCCTTGCATTGCAAACAAGCAGAGATCCATATCCAGACTATAAATCTTGGCTGGTTTAGGCCTGTCGTGGACAGCTGACTCCCAGAGATCTTCATATTCTGTGCAGTGGTCGATTCCCCACAGTGATTTTTTTTAAATTGTTATTAAGGGGATTTATTTGCCCCCTTAAATTGATTTCCAGGGCAATTCTTACCTTTATAAGTGCATTTCTTCCTAACCTTATTAGATGCATGCATCATCTTTTCTATCAAATTCTTATATTTAATGAATAAATTCAAAGAATATTAAGACAGATCTATTCAAATGAAATCAGTATCAACAAAACATTTACACCAACTGATAAATGCAGCTCAGTAGTGGCATAAATAGAACCATATGCATTTTACTTTTCCTTAAATTCAGTGTTTTCCATTTTATACTGGATGATTTATTAACATTGTAACAATTTTATCAATAAAAAAAAAATCAATAAACTTCATAAAAATTTCATGTTTATGACTGGATTTTGCGATTCTGTCTATGTTTTCCGCATCACGAACATCATAGGGCCCTACATAAATACAATTACACTGCAATTAAACGATTTTTAATTAATGCTATGAGACTGTTCTTTCAAAAAAAAATAGAAAACTGTAATAAGAAATAAAAAAAAACAACACTAAAATCACTGAAGCATTCAACTGAGCGCTTAATGAAAATATGCAGTTAAGTAAACAGATCAAAACAGTCAGAGCCAAGAAGGATATATACCTCTTTAATATATTATTAGCAACCAGTAAGAAGGCCATTACAAGGAAATGGCTTAAGGAAGATCCCCCATCTGTATGTGAATGGCAAGAAATTGTACATGATGTCTACAGTATGGAAGTGCTGACCCTTTCCTTAAGACAACAATCTACCAAAATCTCACCATACTGGGGGAGGTGGTTGAGAAGAAAAGAAAAGACTTTGTAGATGACCTATGTGTTTTTGTTTTCCTTCCCTCTCTCTCTCCGTTTTGCCATTTATATGAGTTTGAAGCACCCCCCCCAGATGTGTCAGATGTGTAACCCTTAACATAACTTTGTATGGCAGAATCTGATCAAAATCTGAATACTCATGAATGTAGTATAAGTTATATTTGGTGACCACTGTATGTCTATGTCTGTTATGTGTATAGGTTGTTCTTTAGAATATATCCTTTTGTTCTGTATTTGTTTGAAAAAAAAAGACAAAAAAAACAACTGGTCTGGAGCCCTGCTTCAGATGCATTAAATTGGTCAAAAGAGACTAAGATATTAACAATGTTACAAAGGATTTCTATTTCAAATAAAAGTTTTGAACTTTTCATTAATCAAAGAGTCCTAAAAAAAAAAAAGTATAACAGTTTCAACAAAACTATTAAGCAGCACAACTGTTTTCAACATTGATAATTATAAGAAATGTTTAATGTAATTGAATTGTAATAATATTTAATAATGTAATAATATTTCACTATATTACTGTTTTACTGTATTTCTGATCAAAAAATTTAAATGTAAAAAAATAAATAAAAAAATTCAAATGGCATTAAAAAAAAAAAAGAGGTAGATCACTGTTGGTTCTTGCATGTCGTGTTATAAAATATTATTATGTGAATGTACTTCACAGAAAGTTATCATATCACTGCAGACAAATTTGAAATAAGGAGCAAGATTCATAAGTGCCACTTTTTTATTTCTTTTTTTTTTGGACATTTTGGAGCCATTATAAATCACCATCTACTTTCATTGTAATGTAAAGACACACTCAAACAAGTTCACTGAAGTTTACTTAACCATGGCGCCCGTTTACAAACGTCTTGGTATCAGGTCGTAACAAAGCGTTTTTCCAACATTCCCGTGCAGCCCAGGTCAGGGCTGAGTGAAGAGGCCGTCAGCGCCCCCTGTCTGGAGCACAGGACCCTGAACTCTTCATAGCGTGGGAACAATACACACTTCCTCGGCCTACAGAAAAAAAAAAAACACTAACCATTCTGACCACAATGCGTGGGACTGAGCTAATAAAGTCAAACCACGAGCATACGCACACACAAACACATTACCCTTTACACACATGCACACAAGGAAAAAACTCTTGCACTTTGTGCCCAGTGCTTCACTGGAGAACACATCTTAGTTATGGCCTGAAATGGGTCAGGACAAGAACTTTGGATGGGAGATTTGCCACAGCACCTTAGTGTAGGGTTACAGTCAGAGCACACACACACACACACACACTCACTCGTCCCTCAGAGAAAAACTGAGCACACATACATTGAGAAAACTCACAATAAGAATACTAAGAGAGGCAAGGAACATACATGTGAGCACTATTGATTGAAAAAGGTGCTATTCAGAACTGTTTACTACCTCAGCAAAGGAAAAAAGCAGTCTACCTCACAGCAAGAAGCACCAGCACTGATGCTCAATATTGACAGCGGTTTTATTTACTGTATAGTAGCTTGACTGGAAGCAGCTGATGTGGCTACATAGGCAATTCACACAAACAAACAGTGAGCCTGTGGGGAGAGGCAGGGACTGTTCATCAATGGCCACAGGCAAACACTGCTCTACACAAAGCCTTGTGTCTAGGCACTCCACAAACAACATCAAAGCAGCACTCCAGTCAGATTGTGGAAAACACAATCAATTGTGAGAAGCCTCTTATTTCAGAAATGTAAATTGGGTGGCTGAAGAGTGGTGACAAAGGGAGTAAGTGGTACAGTGGGAGGCGGTGTGAATCTACGGACAGAAATGGGTTTGAAGTTAGACACATTTGTTGCACCAAGGGGAGAATGTTATTAAAAGTACTGAATATATCCGGTACCTTGCCTTATACAGGTATATATATATTATATATGTGTGTATATATATAGAGAGAGAGAAAATTGTGTGATACATTTTTTATGTCAAGCCTAAAAAAAAAAAACCTCTATGGACACATTGATGATAGAACACCATTAGCTAGTAAACTTTTAAAACACATAAATATTAATTAAAACACATATACATTTAATTTTATTATACATCATGTGGGCTATATATTTTTATAATTTTTAACTGTGATAATCAGAACTAAAACTTGGCAACCACGCATGAATGAAAATGAATTTTGCACAAATATACACACCTAAAATGAATATAAAATGAAAATGCTTATACATATATTAGTGCCGTCAAAATTAAGCTCGCGTTGGACACCCTACTCAAAACTGCTGCTTCGGTCTCTTTTTTTCTTGACAAAAATTGCGTTTATTTATACAGAACGTCTATGACCACATCAAATCGTAGACTTTCCAGACAAGCTAATCAAACAAGCGTGGTGAGATGAGATGTTGTCAGGCCATATGTCAGTAAAAACTAATTTTCCTGTCCTGTCAGCAGTTATACTGTGTTTGTATCATGTGCTCTTCAATTGCACGTACAAATGCGGTGGCACACGCTGTAGCTATATCAGTAGTTCTCAATTCCAGTCCTCGCGTACCACCGCTCTGCACATTTTGCATGTTTCTCATCACTTCAGACGTTTGATCTATTCGACAGTAAGTGCCCTGTGAGGTGGACTTCACAGAATATTCCACCATGATTCCAGTTCGAAGGGAGCGTATATGTTCGATTCAAAGGGCATTAAAGTGTGCGAGACATGAATTTAAATTGTATTTATTTACAGATGTATATTATATCACACTTCTCTAGTAAGTTTCGTCTGTGTGTGAACGATGCAGGCAGTGGCGTAGCACAAATCTGTGAATGTATGTTTCGAAGTAAAGCAAACTTCAACGGATTTCCCGTGCTCAGAGAGTAGGGATCAATTGGCGCTTTTCCACTGCGTGATACGACTTGGCTCGGCACGGCACGGCACGGC
>NW_015548255.1:184777-185645 GCF_001515605.1 Sinocyclocheilus anshuiensis
TACAAATGCGGTGGCACACGCTGTAGCTATATCAGTAGTTCTCAATTCCAGTCCTCGCGTACCACCGCTCTGCACATTTTGCATGTTTCTCATCACTTCAGACGTTTGATCTATTCGACAGTAAGTGCCCTGTGAGGTGGACTTCACAGAATATTCCACCATGATTCCAGTTCGAAGGGAGCGTATATGTTCGATTCAAAGGGCATTAAAGTGTGCGAGACATGAATTTAAATTGTATTTATTTACAGAGGTATATTATGTCACTTCACACTTCTCTAGTAAGTTTCGTCTGTGTGTGAACGATGCAGGCAGTGGCGTAGCACAAATCTGTGAATGTATGTTTCGAAGTAAAGCAAACTTCAACGGATTTCCCGTGCTCAGAGAGTAGGGATCAATTGGCGCTTTTCCACTGCGTGATACGACTTGGCTCGGCACGGCACGGCACGGCACGGCTCGGCTCGGTTTGCGTTTCCACTGTAGTTTAGTACCGCTTTAGAGTAGGCGGGATTATTCACGTCGTTATAGTTGCGCCGCCTCTATTGCCGCGACTCCTGAAAAACTTTTTCATTCTGCGTCGCCCCATCAAGCTCTCGCTGGATCCGCTCCTCTGCTATCAATGAAAGGAACGTCTGTACTTTCTCAACAGGGGGAACAGCCACTTTTTGGTTGTTAAAAAAGGTGCGCTCGTTCAAAACAGTTGTGTTTGATCCTTCGCTGGCTGTGCTGATTTAAATCTAGCGGTTCTGTTGTGTCTGTCGCAAGTTCAGTGGCGCAGTTAGTGACGATTCTCTCCGGCCAATACGTGATCAGCAGAGTTTACACGTCAGGTTTTGGTAACGGTACGGTTCACTTGGAACCCCAACCGAAG
>NW_015548255.1:185712-221687 GCF_001515605.1 Sinocyclocheilus anshuiensis
CCCAGTGGAAAACCCCCCAAAAGTGAACCGTACCGAGCCATACTGTGCCGTACCATGTGGTGGAAAAGCGCCCAATAATGATCACTGTGTAGGGACCATGGCAATCGGAACACAGTTCATTCATGGAGCTCTCTTCTAACGAGCTGGTGATTTGAATCAGGTGTGTTAAGGCAGCACTATGTAACTATTTCTGTGTTCAAAATTTGCAAAATGTATATAATGAGCGAGTACATCATGAATTCATCTTCCAAACCGCGTTTTTGTCTTATTCCGAATCACTACGGTATACTTATAATAAGTACTTATATTTGGACTATTGTAGCCTGGTCGGGTCGTCACCGCTGCGGAGTAACACATGCCTGCGTGAATCGCCAGAGACATAAACTTAGAGAAGTAGCTCCGGTTGGAATGTTCTTCCAAGGGGATTGTGTGCAGTTCTGTTTATTAGAGCGCCAAAAGTTACATAGTGCTGCTTTAAATAAGAAAGACATGCAAATTATGCAGAGCAGTGGTAGGCAAGAACTGGAATTGAGAACCACTGGCCTACATAATTGCATATTAAACTAAAGCGTAAAAGAAACTACGAACATGCAATGTCGTAGTTATGTTGTCAAGTCATGAAGTTACCAAAAAGGCGATTAAAGCTGCCTCAAAACTGTGCATGCATGCAAGTATTTGATATATATGAGTCACATTTAAGAACATATCTCTGAAATGGTTTTCAAAACTGTCCTGCACTGTCTCCCTCATCTAAAACACCCGATTCACTCTCAGCACATTAGTAGTAGAGACTTTAAGACCTGAAGTGGGTCGAAAACGTAAAGAGTTGTGAGAAAATATGATGCGTGTCAGATCTGCGTCATGTTCAGCAGCGGCAGCTCTTGAATCAGCCAAAATACCAGCTGATTGTGATGTCTGTTAATCAAAGAAGAAAAGAACAAGAGGAAATCAATAACTTTTGTAGCTTTAAGGATTTGTCTATATTTCATTTAGAATTTAGTGTTTGATAACGGATCAATGATGGATCTTAAGCATGGCTCGGCAGCAAACCATTTAATTTAAGTGAAGCACGAGGACCACATTTTTCCTTTTTATTTATTTTTTTTTTTCCAGCGAGCACCAAATGTTCACTTATGAAGAGAGGGGGCACAGTGAGGAACATCAGACTGCACTCTTTGAAATGCCTCAACACAAATGTTACAAGAGCTGAAAAGAATGCATTTAAACGTCAGATTGATAAAACCAGAGGCAACATGTCTTGCATATGCTTGTGGTTAGACATATTAAAGCAAGATGAGAGCTGAGTGTCTATCCAAGATGGTGATACAACTGATTCTTCAGACAGAGATTTAGAAAAACCCACTATTTAGGGACTTAGTCTTCATTTTTGTTTTTTTGGTCATAGATAGCTTAACCAAAATATAGGTGCAAAAAAGAAACAAAAATAAGGAGAAAAGCACAGGGATGGAGGCGGGGAGAGAGAGCGCAATGCTATGATGCTAAACAAAACCAGGTCAAGTCTTCAGAATTCTTTCAGATGGAGCTTTGAAGCACAACAATCGCAGTTAATTAGATCCAGAATATCTGCCTCCACTCCAATAACATTGTTTTTGTCAAAAGAACTGGATACAATTAAACAAGAACAATGAGACAGCTCGCTCTAAATGCTGAAGTGAGATTCTCTGCTCTGCCAAGCAGTTGTGAGTGGGGTGGCCAACCCAAACTCCGCCCCTGCATTAATCGGTTTTAATATTTTTAATGCGCTAAAACTAAAAAAATTTATCGTATGTATTAACGCGCTAATTTTGCACTAAATGCTGAAGTGAGATTCTCTGCTCTGCCAATGGCATTGTTTGCAGAGAAGACCTCTAATGAAGGAAGAATACAGCGCTTTACTAATGCAGGCCATATTCTAAACAGAACTGACAGCTTCTCACAGAACCGCTGCCTTTATGACAGCCGACACCACACACACTAAACATACAGAACTAGCAATAATAACAAGCACTTAAAAATTCATTAGCAGGCCGATATAAAACAACCTGTCAGGGCCGCATCCAGATAGCGAGAGATATATTAGAGAAGTTTGAAAGATAAGACAGTGGAAGGGCTGTAAATAAAACAAGTCGAGCGGTGTGCATGTCTATGTCTGAGCTCACAGCTGCCCGCTCCTCAAAGATTCATGGAGATCCTTCAGAATGCCTTATGATGAACCGTTCAGTAGTGGTTTGGGAGAATGCTGGTCAACGGAGCCGAGCAATGATTGCACTGAATCCACAATTCCTCATAGATGCCAATGGGTCCCCGGCTCAGGATGCGTTGTACACTAGAGAGACCAACTGACAAATAAATAAAAGCCTTTTTGTCTGTAAACATGGGTTTATGTAAGTCCAAAGCTCCATGAGGATTGGATGGAAAACACTCAAGGGTACAAGAGAGGGAGATCATAAAAGAACAGAAACACACAGGAACAGTTTGTTTTGTGAGTAATCACCCCACTGAATAATAAAGTGAAGTGCATGTTCAAGTTGATTCCAAAACGTTGTGGTGAGAAACTCTGCAATAGCTAGTGTAGTAACACTTTTAGTGGAAAGTTACATCAAATTTTGATCAAATGAGAAAGTACGCTGACAGCAAATGGGATCTGCCAATTCTGCCATTATTTATTCACTTTCATATTGTTCAAAACACATTACTTAAAATAAATTTAAAAAATTAAGGAAATTTCCATGCAGTTAAAATGAATGGAGGCTGGAGTTTTCATGCTTTGAAAAGGACCCAAATGCACTTTAAGACGGGGTAAGTAAATAAAATGTGTATTTACTTCTAAACTGTAACATATTTAGATATAAGTTTGCAGGGTGTTTGCATGTGCAGAATGATGATAATGCATCTTCCAGTCTGTTATTAGGGATAATAAATAAATAATAAACGTTTGCTAATATTGCCGTTATATCAAAAATGTAAAATTATTCAAAGAGGCTATATTTCCCCACTCCTGGGCCAAGACGGCCCCCTACCTGGGGCAAGAAGCTAAACTGTAATTTTAAAATGTAATATTAAAGGGGTCATATGATGCGATTTAAATTTTTCTTTTCTCTTTAGAGTGTTACAAGCTCTTGGTGCATAAAGAAGATCCAAAGAGATATTCTTTATAAAAGTTAAAAGAGTCAGCCACGCCTACCTAAAACGGCTTGTTCTAACACGCCCCCACATACCTACGTCACTATGTGGGAAGATTTGCATAACGCCGCCCAAATGTTCACGCAAAGAAAGAAGGCGTAACTTTTATTCTCGCTGTAGTATTGTTGTTGCCACCGCCATGTCGTGAAGGCACTGTGTGATTCGTTGTGAAAGCGAAACTACTTTGTTTGGCCTTCCAAAAGAGGACGATATCTGCTTCGTTGTGCCTGGAGCTGATCCGTGTTGGTTGCTGAGGAAATACTACAACTTTGTGCTGTGGATCGCCGGATCGGCTTTCACCGTGGACGAAGCGGAGTCCAGCCCGGGGTCATCACATTATGTGGAAAATAATGTGTTTTTTGAACCTTAAACCGCATAAACACATTTCATTACCCCAAATACACAAAATAATGTTCTTTTTAGCAGCATCATATGACCCCTTTAAAGTATTTTTAAAATATAACTTCACTGTATTTTTTATCAAATAAATGCAGCCTTGGTGAGCATAAAAGTCTTTATTACAAATATCTTACTGACCCCAAACTTTTGAATGGTATACAAGTCTTCTGAAGTCACAACAATAACGTTTTGACCAACATATAGAATTAAATCAAAACTGCTCACTTATAATCCCCTTCAGTGAGCTGTAAATCATCAGCTCAGAGTGATTCTTGAATTGAGAATCTGATGAGTTTGATTCATTAATGATTCAATGAGATGAATTTTGTGAACCAAACAATCTGATTCACTGAAAAGATCAGACTTGGATGGAGAAAAAAAAAAAAAAAAGATTCAGTCACGGGTATCACTACCTCTCTCGCTGAACTCTCCCAAAGAGAGTGTTAAATTTCAGTCTGTTCCTCATACACAGCTATCAAATGCATTCAGAAGACTAACATAGACTAATATAGTGCATAAAATGCCATTGTCCATTCAGTGCAATAGCATGGAAAAAAGCAACCAACACATTATTTAAAATATTTCCTATAATGTTTCACAGAAAAAAAAATCAAATGTTCTTTTAGGGTAAACTACATACAGTGAATGTCAGATGTGCTGTATTCATCCAACGGTGCTCAGGAGAGACCGTCTGGACTGGGATGCACATAGGTGCATGTCTATACTAGCACTGAGCTTTCTATTAAAGATTTATTTAGCATCTGTTAAAGCTATTGACATACAACTGTGACCTCAGAAAGAGCGGTCTTATTTTCCCATTTGAAATCATGGCAAGCACTTGGGCTCTTTGTTGAACAAATTCTGCAGAGGCCGAATCGGGAGTGAGCCAACACATGTCCTCACCTATACACATATACAGACACCTATACATATACAGAAAAAACACACACACAGACAGACACAGTCAGGATTAATGGCAGGGAACAAATTTAACCTGCTGTTGGGTGGTCGTGAAAAAGTCCAGATAAACTTTTGACTGCATGTCTGAATTATGAAGTGAAATAGATGGGTTCATTTATTTGGAAATGCACATACCAGATGGCAAGAGCATGGGACATTATTAATGTAGCTGTCATGTAAATTCCACATAAACACAGGAACAGAGAGGAAATGTACAATTTACAAGCATCTCACTGACCGAAGCCACAAAGCAGCCATTCATTCGCCAGGGCCACACGTTTAAATAGAAACAAGGTGGTCAATGGTTGCACGTCATCGTTAGCCTCTCAATAAACAAGTGAATTATACAGGCCTGTCACAAAACGGATTCAAGGTTTTGATTTAACATAGAAAATGTATACTTCAGAGACGGAAAAAAAACAAACAAGTTACATTTAATGCATTTAATGGCTAAAAAAAAAAAAAAAGGTCATGCAGCTAATGCTGCTATGACTTGAGCGATAATGCTTGAAACCAGGAGGAATTTGCCTTTAGACTGCACAGAACAATTTGAAATCTATAAATTGAAGCTCAAGCACCGCGGGCTGGTGCGTGACAATCCAAAACAGAGTGTAGTTCGCCGGCGGCTGGGCAGTGGCCCTTCTCGCTCTCTCCCCAGATGAGTCATTAACAGGCAGGCAGAACCAAGTGTCCTGGCTTTAAATGCCACCCTCTAAAAATAAACCCCCAATTGCAGCCTGACTAATGTCTCCATCAGTATTCTCTGTTCTTGGCCTGCATGCTAGTTTAAACGCTAACCTGCACGGCGCACTTTTCCACAGGAGGGGGGACCTCCATCTTGCCCTCTCTCGATGTTAATCATAACACGCTTGAAAATTTCCGCTGCCTTTTACACATAGTTCTCTGAGGGTTTTCTTTACACATACCTAGTAGGGGAGGGGATCTGCTTTATCATGTAGTCATATGTTAGGAAAAAGCTGTAACTGCTTTGAAAGGTGTAGAAAGCCTTGTGTTGTACAATATATATGGGTGTTTCTACAACTACAAGCACATTTATGTCCCAGGGGATGATTTGTATTACAGATTTTAACGTCTTTCTTTTTGGGAAGGTCCCATTAAAACTCTCTTGGAAACTTTTTATCATGTTTTCATTATTTATTTATCATATTGTTTTATAGAGTTTAATGTTTTACCATTGTCCCAGACCCAGATCTTCAATGTAAAAATATGAAAATCTATCTTAAAATACTGATCATTACATTTTAAAAACCATGATATATTAAACATAGAATTAAATAATCTAACTTTGTTTCTAGCATGGAAATCATTTTCACAAGTTGACAATTTTTAAATAGATAAGTTGTGGTGTCATATCACACCCCAAAATTTTGCCCCAATAAAGTTTAATCAAAAGTTAGTGTACTTGTTTACCAGGGAGAAACACGTTTGGTATGAAATTAGGCATGATGGCAAATTGTGAAAGAGTATTTTTGTCGCACATTTCCAGTCAAATGTTTTCAATTTAAAGCACATAAAATGCTAGCTATGGAATTAGTCTTGGCAAGACAATTTATTTATTCTCATAAAACAGGGATTCTCAAATTTTGTAAGCTGAACCCAACTGATGTAAAATCCACCTCTGTGATTTTAGGTTAGTATTTCAATAATTTAACGAAACATTTGTATGTTCACTGTTTTCTCATGTTGGTTAATGGTCACACGGCATGCAGTTAAACCAATCAAATATTTTCTAAGTGTTTTATTTTGACTTTTTATTTTAACATTTATTTAAACATGAATAAAAGTTACATTTTTATGGCACAATTAATAATTTGCTTTTCATCAACTTGCAATTCTCCAGCAGTTCCCTCACAAACCCCAGTTTAGCAAACCCTGCCAGAATATAATTTACTCCAGAGAATGTTATCAAATGCAATAATAATAATTTGAGGTGGTGCATAAAAATTAAAGAGGCCAAATTAAATAGACCAGCTGTGAAAAAATTGGGTCCACAGGTCCAAAAAAAACAGTTAATGAAAAACCAACAAAACATGACACCCTGAATATTCTGTGCTCATGAACTGCTGGAGTTTCTTCCAGTTAAAGAGCAACTCAGCAAATGTGTGTGTGTTGGGGGGGGGGTGAAGTCACCAATAGCTCTAGAAAACCAAACATGCATGATTGATGTAGAATGAAGATGGGTCTCAGGTTGAGGTGAAAGAGGAGGGGAAGTTCCTGTGGGCTGAGGGCGATAAGAACCCTCCTTTCAAATAAGGCTACATAAAGCATGAAACAGTGTGGTTAAGCCAGGAATGCAGCGGTTGACGTGCATGCCTACATGTCCCTTTACATCTGAATCGCAGACAGACAGTGTCTACGGCCTCCTGTGAGGCCCTCTTCCCCACATTAATGGAGAGAGATGGGGAGGACTTAATAAAGCTTGGTGGGACACCTGCTCCTAGTCATCCACACTGGGGAATCTGAGCAGTCTGGGTGTTTATTTCTCACGAAGGGACTCCAACGGACTGGAATCGAACACGCACACACACTCACACAGGCACAGACACACAGGGGCTCACAGGATTTGGGCTTGAATAACTGTTTTTCAGCACCTTGGAGCACAGACGGCGAGGGGCCCTGCTCTCAGAGGGCTTAAGGAGTCCTGCTCAAAAGCAGCAGCTGCCTCGGGACCTTTCCCCCCTCGCAGGGGCCCAGGGGATCACGTGGCTCGGCTACAATCAAGAGCCTTTTAACCATTTAATCATTTAGCAGAGCGCACACACATATCATTCTCCACCCTAAACAGCTGTCACGGGGCATCCTGAGCCGCTGAAACCAGAGGACGTCATTAACCGCCATAAAACGTGCTCTGAAACAAGTTAGTATTTTATATCTGACACAAAGTTCTCCCATGGGATGCTACTCAATCAATGTCAGGATGTCCTGGGTAAAGAGCTTTTGATGTGTACGGCTGATAAATTGCAGTCTGCAATAAAAAAAAGGCTGTGCAAGCTGCAATTCAAGTTCATTTAAATACAAATCCAACAGCAACTAATAGGTAGTTGACATTAAATACTTTTGGAAAGTTGTCCTGTGGTATGATGTGCTGTACCTCATTTAAAACAAGCAGCATTTACCTTTTAAAAAAATAATTATATAATTCTTTTACCATAAAAACACATGCAGATTTTATGATGTCATATAACCTGAAAGACAACAAGGAATATTTAAGCTTTAAAATTGTTATATAAAAAAGTTAAGAATATTAGAAATAAGAATATATATTATAATATATATTATAATTGTTTAATACATTTGAATGATATATTTTTTATGTTTTTGAAATATGTACTTATTTTTTAAATATTATATATTTTTAAGTTGCTTTTGAGTATATTGAGTGAAATTGCATTGTCAATGTGTTTATTTTATTTTATTTTTTAACCTTGTGCTTGAGCTGAATTTTATGTATGAAAAGTGCTATAAAAACATATACCAATTTATTTATTTATTTATAAGGTAAATACAAGATTAAGTATACATATAGTTGTACATAGTTGACATCCACCAAGTATACACACACTTTTTCCTCACACACAAAACCCACATGTAATCAAACTAAGTAAAACTGATTGAGTTTACCAATGATAGTAACATCTAAAACGTACAAAACTCATTTGCCAACAGGAATCAGTACTTCAAAAACTCAACAAAACTACAGGAAGATCTGAAAGAATTCTCTGTCGAAATCTCTCAAGAGGAGAGTTTTCCATTTGATTGGCACTGAAGGCTATATTTAGACAAATAGCTAACAGACTAACTGGGATGACACAAACAATGCAGGACGACACCGAATGTAAAAGCAGCCGTCAATCCTCATTTCAACAGAGTCATCTGGTGCGGCAATTCTTCCAGACCTTCAGGAATTAGCAGCGTGATCAATGGATATAATTTCCCTCTTTTCTTCCTCTCTTGGGTGAGGCTGCTAATCAGCAACACCAAGCTAAGCAACACGGTTTGTTTAATTATTCTGGTAGTTTACAAGGACACAGAGAACTTCATGGAAAAAAAAAAGTGGGGAGGGGGCGGATCGGAGCGAAAAACTGGTAATAAATATTGTTGTTCCAGCCCTAATTAAATTGTTCAGTAATTTCTCAACACAAAAGAGAACACAGTTTATCTGTTTAAAATCAATAGCCCATTTCACGGTGAGCCACGTCCCAGCAAGACGACAGTGTCATTACTTATTCTGTTCTCTGCACTGATTACCTCTGAGCCTTCACCACTCATCTTTAAAATATTCTTTACTCTGACAAGTGGAAAGCCAATTTAAACGGAGATGTTGAAATGAGCCGAATGCGATGTGCTGCAGCAGAGGCCGTCTTCCAAAACAATTCCGAGGCGGCCCGATGACTGATTACCCAACCGCTTATTTGTTTTGAAACAATTACTGGTAATCATATTGATGTTTATGCGTGGTGCCCTTTCTGAGAAGTAAAACTCTGCTTTGTAATTACATCACTGGAATCTAATCAAGAGGAGATAAACCTTCACCTATGCTAACAACATATTAAAATGCAAATCAGCGCAGTTGCGGATTCGCGCGCACTTGTGGGCCTAATTACCCCGTGATGTCACAGACGTGGTCCTTGTGTTCCGTTTCCTTGGCAATCTATCAGTCTGAATCTGCTCATTAACTTTACAAATATTAACGACAAGACGTACAAATCGGAAATAATCTGTTTTTGATGAGCAGCGCAGGTGCAGACGAAGCTCGGAGGAAACATGACATCATTGTAGCCCTATCAGACAGACATCATTGAGCCCTTGGACTCGCATTACCAGATCGCCCTGAGGTAAAGTTATAGTGATGTCAGATCATCTTCAGGTCAGAGGGCAGGACCCCTCACACCATCGTGACTTGGAGCCTTCGTCTAGTCTGAAGCGATGTGTCTGTGGTGACAGTCTGTAGTAAAAAAACTTTTAGCTGATCTCCTAAGGGAACACATGGGATGATCCATTCAGCTATGATGTTCCATGTCAATAATTCATATCCATGCAGAGAACACCACACGGCCTAATGTGAACCATCTACGAGTGCACGACTGCAGCGTTTCATCAGTAATAAAGAAAAAAGGCATTGAAGAATTTTCCAGTCCAATTTACTCCCACAAAATGGCTGTAGGATCTTGGTTTCTGTAAAAGTATGCTCATTTAAGGAACTTTTGGCTGTGAATCAGTCAGAGATAAATGAGGGTAATTATACACATGGCCCAACTGTTTAAATTAGGTTACAAGTTAGGCTACAATACTTTTAACTGCTAAAACGAATGCTGAAACTGCTGGTTTCCTTTAGCAAAATACATGGGCTGATTTTTTTCTAACATGCCATTTCTGTAGTGCAAATGCTGTGACTCTGATCTGCTCCCTAAAAACATGATAATAAATAAGACAGTAAACATAAAATTTGGTAATTCATTCACCCTTATGTCATTCCAAACCTGTATGGCGTACTTTTGTCCGTGGATCACAAAAGAAGTTGTTTTGAAGAATGTTCAAGCTGCTCTCTTCCATACAATAACAAAAACAAAGGAATAATAATAATTTAAACGTTATATAAAACATTTCATACATATTATATATATTTCAAAACATCTATATAATACTGTCTTCATAAAATATTACATTAATATATAAATGTGTGTATATTATATATATATATATATATATATATACACACACACACACACATCTAAATATATGTATATAGATAGATATGTTTAGATAGTTATGCAAGTATTCATCTAGAATTGTTCTGCTGAAACTGAACAAATCCTGCATGAGATGACATTTATCACAGCTATTCAAATCTTGATAATCATTCAACAATACCACATTAGGAAAAACTTATTCCCCTCTACAACACGCCCAGCACAATACTTCATTACACACCCAGCATATTTTCCATGATGATAGCTGGCCGGACTAGGGGGCAATAGAGTGCACATAATCATTCGGCATGGCAGACACGCATGCTTGTAAGGAGAGCGTGGAGAGGGACCAGTCCACCGCCATCAGGCCAGCATTTAGTGCAGGAGGAAAACAGACTGCCTGGCTGGGCTCCACGGCGGCCAGCAGCTTAGCAATTAGAGATTGTCCAGCTTTGACTGGAGAACAAACAGACTTTTAAAAAAATGACTCTACCTGACTCCCTGTAACACTTGGTTACAACCTACCTAATGCATCTCAGCAGAAAAAGATCTATGTTCCCACCTGAGAGGGCAAAGACCAATGGAAAATCCCATAATGGCCATAAAAGCCAATGTTGCGTTTCTACACTGGGCCGCAGTGTACAGTCTGGAGTTTTCCTGGCAGTCAGCTTACTGCCGCCGTAATTCACAGCACATAAATCTAAGCAGTCATAATGTCCAGCAGGGCTTGAACGATGATGAAGACTGAGAAGAGAGACAGAGAGAGAGAGAGAGAGAGAGAGAGAGAGAGAGAGAGAGAGAGAGTATATGCCCTCTCTCTCTCCTTCCTCAAGATGAGAGAGTATATGCTCTCTCTCTCTCCTTCCTCAAGATGAACCGAGCAGAGACCGGGCAGAAGTGGATGCAGAGCTGAGCGCTAAAAGGTTACTGCTTGGACATTGAGCCATTAGGGGAAATCACTTAGAGGACTGGTTGCGAAGGGATGGCTGATGGGAAATGAATCAGGCAGGAGCCAGAGTTGAAGACGGAGCCACCAGGGACCATTGATCCTGAGCCGGACGAGATTCTGGATCCTGTAGACAAACCACCTGCTTTAACCCTCCCTCCTCATCTGTAAGGTCGGGGTAAGGTCACCGTCCTGACCCCTGGAATGTGATCCTGAGGTGTGGAGCTTTACACGTGCTTCCAGCCAAGGCTGGACGAGCACTGGTGCGTGTCTGCCAATGGGAAGGCAGAGTAAGGACGGCTCACACAGGGATAACCTAACAGGCACATACAGTACAAGTTTGTGGCTCATTTAAGTGAACAATATGTTTTTCTGAACGTATAGCTCTCGACAGAAGTGGCAGGAATGCAGCGCCGATGATTAATTGTAGCAGTCTCCTCCAACTTTAAGAGCTAAGCATCCCTTACAATCTATTTTTTCCCTTTCTTTAATGTTGACAAAGCGTTTTGCCCCAAACACTGCTGAGTAAATGTTCATACTGCAAGCGTGCACAAATTTGCAAACTGTTTGTCCCCCTCAAATATACTATTTTTCCCGATCTTCCGCGCACCTGCAATTTAGCTTTTGGTGTGCAACAGCTCTTTTTCTTGCCTGCTCTCAAATATAGAACAGCACACTCATCAAAACCAGCCCCATCCGAGACACAGGAAACAGTCCGACTCAGCTCTCTCCGGGGGGAGGCAGATTGCTCGCGGGCTGCACGGCGTTAGGACAAACTACAGAACAAAAGGACGCAGATCAGAGCTGGTATGTTCTGCGATTGTCTTGGTATTTATGAACTCAATGTGATGTGTTCTCAATAACTGTTTCAGTATATACAAATGACTCAATTCAAGAATTTCAAAACAAATAACTTAAGTCAAGCTTTGCCTTTCAGCCTGGGAAGCAACTCAATTGTCCGTCCCTAGCTGAACAAAACGAATCTGAAATCGGATAAGATTTCCTGTTCCCTGCAAAAGCCACCCTGTGGCATGGTGCTGTGTAAAACTGTTAAAATGCCTGAGCGTATACCTCCACCTGCTGGCTACCAGTGGTACTTCACCTTGTGTCTGTTCACATTAGCTGATCCCTTTCCAAACATGCCTGTTACTAGACCAGAGGCAGCTGTTCACTACTTTAATACACTGGCACACATGCCACCTCTTAAAACACAAATGACTTCTGTTACAATGACATAAGAACAAGAACTGCAGAGCTATAGATAGTAATTTTTCTAGATATTTGGGACTTGACGAGCATAAAATAAATAAATTAATTAAAAAAATAAACGTAAAATTAAAAAATGAGTGTGTGCCCATGGTGTGTGTTCACTAGTCACTGCTCCTAACATGGGTGCGCTAACTTGGATAGGTTAAATGCAGAGGAAGAATTCCGAGCATGGGTTACCATACTTGGCCTTCATGTCACTTCACTTGTAAAAATGTAAAGAAAACCATGCAAAATTTAATTTCCAGTATTAATGAACAACATTAAAACGGCAGAGTATTTTGTTTCCAGAAATTTAGGACTTAAAAAAAAATAAAATAGGGACTACACAAATTAAAATACATAAATTATTTGTCACAAGATGGCAGTGTTGTGAGTTTAATCATCGTCTGGCTTTCTGCAGGGGTCAAATGCTGCATCCCAATGTGCCTGCTTATACTACGCCCTTAAAGTATGTACTCTTTTGGTGAAGAAAAAGTACACACTTTTGAGTGTGTAGTAGAAGAGTAGCTTTGGGACATACTATCACATCATACAATTGCGTCTTTAACAGACCGCTCTGTCGCATAGTTACACGCACCCGGTCACTGTAAACTGGCCTGTCAATCATCTTGTCACTGTTAACATCCTCCACATTTCATTTCATTTAACTTCCTACCATATTGGAGAGAAAAGTAGCAGCATATTGATCTGCGAGCCGCAGACCTTCATGCGGAGAACTCTGCTCATATTTTTCGCATAACGATGCATTTAAAAGTTAATGGCCAAACAAATGTTTCTGAAAGTTCACATTGTTATTGCAGATGAAATATAACAGATAACATTAAATAAATATTTTTACCAGGTCAAATGTTGATTATATATATATTAAAATGCCAGGGCATCTGTCTGTGATATAAAACTCAAGCACTCTTCAGTCCAAATGACCAAGAATGTAAATGAACAGTATTATGCAATGCAAAAATCTATATTTAAGCAGTAAGCTCTGAGAGGTTGTACAATATTATGAATATAGTCATGGCTAAAGGCAGATGTTTGGCACTACACACTGCAGGCCCTTCAGCTGTGACTGCATTCATGAAATAAAATGCTGACGAAGCAGTAGAAACAAAAGCAGAAATTTGACAACTTTTTACAATTAGTGATGTACAATATTTGAATTACACAGTATTCTAATTTTGCCAAATAAAATAAAATAAATATTTACATTTATTTTATTTTACTTCAAATAAAAAGGGTAATATTCAACACTATTTTGTCTAAATAAAAAAAAAAATTAAATGCTACAAATGCCTTTAGGCATTACAGCATGTGCTGAATAAAATATGGATATTCATTTTGAGATTTGCAAAATCTCAATTTAATTTAATTTTCATTTAACAGTGTCAAATTACTAGTTTAGTTTTTTTTAAAAAGATGAACTTTAAGTGAGTGCTATATGACAGCAAAGGTAGTGTAAACGTAAAAAAGGACATGATCATGCAAAATATCCAATATTGACCAATACCAATAAAATAAAAAAGATCCCTAATATCAGCCTAAAAATGATAAGGTAATATGATATATTGCACTTTCCTAACTACAACTACAAATTCCAACAGTTCTACAATAAACAAAGATTACACTATTGGTTTTAGCGTGGGTCAGAGAAAAACAACCAGACAGAGGGCATGAGACCAGGTTGAATGTGCTTTAAATGCACAGCTGAATCATATATAGCAGGTTTATGAAGTGTTGTGAATAATGAAGAGCATGTCTGGCCCTCCACCTGTTGCCTTTGTGTCAGGCCAAAATCTCTGATAAGGACAATGAAAGAGAACAGAGTGGACGTGCATTCATAATAATGCAGACTCACCAAATCAGACCCTTTCAACCTGATGCATTCATAAATAAATTAAACGCATAAATCAAATCACACAAATCAAACTCAAAAAAGGAACATATACATGAAGAGAGAGAGTGGTGTTAAAAAAAAAAAGCACTGCACAACTAGTGGACTGTGAAAGTCATTGAAAGAAGTGACATTCAGAGCTGCCACAAGGGTGCTTTGGATCAAATGCTTAAAGGTTTTGAGGTTGACATACACCTCTCCGCACCGCTTTAGGCAGATTACAGGCCTTTTCTTGTTTTGTTTTTTGTTTTTTTGTGGAGTCAGCTTGGACCACTTTAAGCATCTGAATTCTTTAAACACAGTGGGATGTAGGGTGGTCCTTGTTTTTTCTCAGTGGTAAGCCACATTCATTTCTCTTCATACAAGGCCACTGAAGAGAGGCCCACAGTTTCAAACATAATAGTCGATGACAAGAGCTTTGGTTCCCACCGGAATCATCACAAGCAACCTAGATTAAGCATCCAAACACTGCAAAACAACACTTCATGGCCGAATTAAACATTTAGCATGGTTTGAGGTTACTGGCCCACAGCAGATAATCATTAGCAAACTGAATGAGTGTTAATGTCACACAGGCATCCGTGTGCATAAACCAAGAAGGAACAACCCAATGATTTACAGACAATAAGCTATATTGTTTGAAGCGTGATGAAAGGGCCCCCTCATGATCATGTTTTACATTGTGCAAGCTGAAGTGATGCATTGTTGAGGTCCGCACACAGAGAGCGGAAGAGCACAGCGCAGCCGAGTAAACCAATACAGTGCAAAAGGTCTCTGTCTGATCCATGTCTTTCTGCTCAGTCTCGACTTAAACACACTATAATTTATGAATCCAAACTAAAACAACCCTACAACCTTTGGAAAGAATTTCTGAGAAGAGCTTGTTATATACAAACACAGTCTGATCTGGATAGCCAAACATTTCCTATGACCATAGTGTTGTGGAAAACAGAAACTTAAACATTAACAAAAATATTCAAGTCATCGTTGTGTTCCATATTCATATTATATTATATATACTGTATAATTAACAGTACATAAAAGAGTGTTTTCACACATAGCTGATAAAGAGTAAATGGCACTTTTTTGACTGTAATCCTTCTTTGTTGTTTTCCCAAATAAATAAATGCTATCATCATTAACCCTCAATTTGTTCTTATATGACTTTCTGCTGACATTTTAAAGTTTCTGTATGTTAACAGTTGAATTAAAAATGAACATTTTTACAGCATTTATTAATCTTGGTTAATACTAATTATTAATTAATGTATGTATGTACGAGCAATAAATGCCATTAAAATCCCATTCATTGTTAGCTTATGATAATACTTTTTTTTTACCAATGAAAAACAGTATAGATGCAATATTTAATCTGGATGAAAACAAGTTTTTACAATGGCTCGCACTGTATAAAGGTACTAGATCACTTAATTTTTGCCATCTCACAACTGTCAAAACTGTTTTATGGAGTTTTTGACTACTGAAAGTTTTTTTTTTAAAGAACTATATATACATACATATAAACAATTAGTATGTTGTTAAACAATAGTACAATCCAATGAATGCACTGCAAACAATGATCGTAGTATAATAATAGTAAAAGATTGTAAAAATGCTAAAGCAAAAACCTGTTAATTGGTTAACAGTACATTTCCGTACTATATATGGTAAGTAACTGTAACAGATCTAACCTCACATGTAATTTTACAGTAAAATACTGTCAAAATTACTTTTTTTGTATAAATTACAGAGAAAAACCATACATTCACATAATTTCCTGCATGACACTTCACATTTGACGTTTTTCTCTGTAAAAACTTTCTTCTCAGTTTTTTTTTTCTTATCAGTTGTGTACATTAGGGTTTTATCTTACATCTACTGTTGTTAAATTAATGTTTATTGCATTATTTCAGTATCATGTGTGTTACCATGATGGTGTTCAGTATTTGTGTGAATGACATTATGTGTACCTTCTCTATAAGTATTTCCCTCCTCAAATTGTGGAAAAGCTTTTTGTGATGAGCTTTCATCATGTGACTTTCTCATCACCACCTGTTTTTGGTGGTTGTCAGTATACAACTACGGCACAAAACAGATGTTTTTGGTGGTTGTCAGTGTACAACTATGGCACAAAACAGATATTAGTACTTCAATAGGTTGGTATATTAGCATTATATCAATTAATGAAACGCGCTTTTTTACTGTAAATTTAAGTTCAATCTGCAAAACCAAATATGTTGCCACCATATTTTCTTCCGGTAAAGTTCTGGCAACCACAGCTGCCAGTATTTTCCCATAAATGTCACAGATTTTGTTTTTTACAGTGTGTAATATCCACTTTTGCAACAGCAATAAGCCCACTTCTCAAACTTTGTCCATTCCAGAATCCACTTGGTACCTTCTGACCAAATATAACTTGACACCAACAATTTCCAAACCAAGATGAATAAGAAGGAATATATACTGGGTAAAAATTAAGTTCTCAAAACTAACTAAACTGAAGAAAAACAAAATAAATATATCCCAAATTACAGGCAATTACATGCAGTAAACAATACATCCCTGTTCTAATTCCTAAGGCTTTCAGTTGACTCCTAAGCCCATTACCAAAAGCAGGACATACTGTATGTTGACTAAAAGCACTCTAAACTTGCTCTAGCCACTCAGAAATGACAGCAGAATCGAGTGCAGATCTGAGCTGGATTGTGCTAAAGCTGGATTAGTGCATATCAGCCTTTTATGATGCAACTATGACATCAAGATGCTCAGACAAAAGCGCATGTTACCCTAAAGCTACTGCGAGTTTCCCCTGATGCTGAAATTACTGGTGCCACACTCTCAGTATTACATGAATCACTGTCTCGATCTCTGAGGGTCTAATCATTATGGGATTCACTGCTGACACCAAAGAGTACAATTTCAGACTTATCAAATAGCAGCTTCACACATGATTAGATCAAGAGAAGTGGGATCAGATGAATCCAGCCGTCTGAAAATAATTCAGAGTTGTCAGTCTCCTACTAATGCGCTAAATATCCTTCTAATCTTTGCATTAAAGAGGATCATGCAATTGTTTAGATCAGATGCTAATCAACATGGAGTAACATCAATTCACAAGATGGCAACAAAACCGGTAATGCATAGTACAGGCACTTCCCTCCTGAGGAGATCTCACATCCTCTAAAGATGAAATGGAGTGAAATTTCTTTGTTGGCATACAGCCATGCGAATAAAATCATTTAACGTACATGCTACTTATTTAGTGCTACTAAATAAGGTATTACAGTAGGGAAGTACATTATGCCGCAACAATGAGAGCTATTCTCAAGAACTCTAGACTCATAGATTTTTTTCTATTCACATGAAGGGATGAATGTCTATAATCAGCCTTCAATATCACTGAACATACCAAAAGGGCCTGTGTTAAAACAAACAATATAGCACTTGTGAAATACACTTACATTTCCTTGTGTTTCTCCTCTGCTAATATCTGGTCATTTGGCTTGAGTCCATACCTGTTAGACACACAAAGCATCTTTGTAATACCAGATCTACTCATCAAGAACAAGTCAAAGTTAAAAGTAATAATAATAATAATTTCTTCTTCGTTAAAATATTTTTTATTTTAACTCCATTCATTAAAACAACATTAGTGGCATAAAATATTATGGTCAAAATATGACCTGTCTAAAGTAATTAATGTTAAACAAATTTGTACCATATTTTTGTCATCACAAATAGCTAATCATCTTGAAATGTTCTCTCAAACAGATATTATAATGGAACAATCTACACAGAACAGATCCATTTGCCCCGAGATAAAGATAAGCACATGCAATAGCTCATTTCAGTAAGACGGCTGTAGGTGAAGGTCTTAGCCTTAAAACAAAATAAAGCTTCTTTCGTTGAGCCATAATCACTTCATCAACTTAAAACATCTTTGGAAGCGAGTACGATAATTCGCCTATTTCATTTGAAACTGAACTCGGTGTCTGATTCCATCCAAAAACTGTATTTACAAAACATGGGCAATTATGAGTCATTTGTAACAGAACATGAACTTGGTGTGCTGTTAAAAATGGAAACCATCTGATGACTGTCTGTAGTCTGTGTTTGTGGTACAAACGGTCATAACAGCTCATCTAATAAGGTGAATTTGTACATCTGAAGAGGATTATGGAACTAGACACTGACTTATTGCAACTACTGGAGGACTTATGAAGCAACAATAAAAAGTATTTGGAGACAAAGGCAAAAAACAACTGAATGACTTGAGTATTATTTACACTACTATTCAAGCTTTTTTTTTTACTGTCAAAGACAGTAAAGACATTTATATATAGACTTCAAATAAATGCTGTTTTTTTGAACTTTAAATTCAAAAGATCCTGAAAAAAATGCATTACAGTGGCATATAAAGAAGTACAACTGTTTTCAACTTTGATGAAGACAAGAAATGTTTAAGCACCAATTAGCAAATTAGAATGATTTCTAAATAATCATGTGACACTGAAGACTGGAGTAATGGCTGCTAAAAAAAATCAGATTTGCCATCACAGGAATTAATAACATTTCAAAATATATTAAAATAGATAATTATTTTGAATTGTAATAATATTTCACAATATAGCTGTGTTTGCTGAATTTTGATCAAATAAAAGCAGTCTTGAGCATTTCTTTTAAAAACCAAAAATCTTACCCAAACTTTTTAACGGGAGTGTACAGTACATGCAGGTAAACTGTGGGGGATCTTGTGATTCTCTCTCAATCAAATGAAATTTTAACAAATTAACCTAAGGAGTCAAATCTGAATTTGTCAGTGAATAATGTCTTTAAGAGAACATAATAAGCGACCAAGTGACATGACTGAGATTTAGGTGTCCTGAAGGAGCAATATCCCCCCCCCTCCTCCTCCATCAACCAATCAAATTGCTCAAGCAGCTAAAACTATTTTCCATTATCTTGAAAGTCTTTTTATATTTGGTATGTGGTCAATCATGTGCTGGGCCAATATCCAATCATTAAATAGGCAGCTCACTAATCTCTCTTAATGCATCTTAGTAAGCTATTCTTTGACTATGCCCTGCAAACAACAGATCATGCAACTAAACAAACTACTCTACACTTAGAATAAATCAACTGGAAATCATTACAGTCAGTCTGCCACAGGTCCAGCAGGTTTAAGATTACCAAACCTGTTTGCAATAGTGCTGACAGTTAGGAGCCAATAAACTGTAGTTTGATTGTTTAAAAAATGTTCATATTTACAGAATAAAATGTGACCTGCTGCTAGGCCTGGGCGATAAAACGGTATCGATATTTATCGACGGTACACCTTCTTCGATAACGATATAACACATTTGGGCAGCATTATGCTAATATTTCCACATAGTGAGGTAGATATGTGGGGGCGTGTTAGAACGAGCCGTTTTAGGGGGGCGTGGCAGAGTCTTAACTTTGATAAAGAATATCTCTTTGGTTTTGAGACTAGTCTTTGCAACTTCAGGGATCTTATCTATGCACAATCAGCTTGTAACACTCCAAAGAGAAAGGAAAACTTGAAATCACATAATATGACCCCTTTAAAACAGTTTTAGAAAACACATCACGAATTTGTGGAGGTTTATTCCTTTTCACTGCGTCTCATTATATGTTTTTAAATGCAATCTGAGTGAATGGCGCTTCAGTTCTTTGGATTAAGCAATGTATAAATACATGATGCTGTTTTGTTCATAATTGTTTATGCAAGTTAATGTAGACGTAATGCACGTTTTTTATAGACTTATTTCCTTGCGTTGACAATTTAAATGCGCTGCATTACTTTGCTCATTGCGTCCTCCTGTGGCCTCGGGAGACAAGACAAAAGTTTCCTTAAGACCTATTTAATCTGCATATTAAACATTAGAAATTAGATATTCGTTTAATTTTTATTGTGTGTTTGACTGATAAAACAAAAAATATTTGTTGTTTGTCTCAGTAAATTGGGTTAATTTAAAAATAGAGTAGTTACATTTTTTTTTACAATTCTATTGCTCTGTTTTAAAAAGATTATAAAAAATTTCAATAATTATCGATACCAAACGCTATGAAACATTATATCGTTGATACATTTTTTTAGCTATATCGCCCAGCCCTACCTGGTGCATTCTACAATTTGATCTGATCAGCTCATACATTTCCGAATGAAGTACTCACAAATGAAGTGATCGAATATACAAAATCAGATCAAAACATTTAGACCTGCAATTTTTTTTTAAATGGTTTAGAAAGGTCAGATCAGGTTTCCAACTACTGAACACATCTGTTTAGTGAAACCGCTCTAAGTGTGCCACCTCACAGCCACGGTAAGGCAAGGATGCTATTGGCAAGGGCACTGCCACTGTGTTTGCGGTTATGTAATGGAGAGGGTATTGTTTTATGACTAGTGCTAGAATGGCACTCTGTGAGTAGGCCTACGTGTCAAACAGGAGATTTCCTCTCACCCGCGGAGTGTCCATGGCACATGCCGCCTCCTTAAAGAACAAGGACACTTGGCCTATTAAATGTAGTAGGTTTAATTTCTTTACAAAGAAGAAAGAAAAAGAATATTATGATCCCAAAATCTACTGGGCTTCCAGCGTCTCTTCAAATCTAATATGGGCTGACCAAAGATCAACCACTCAGTGACGTTAAAAAAAAAAGAGGTTTTAGTTCACATGTCACGATACACTGATACAAATGCAAACGTACAGCAGTGCCTAGCCATGTCATCAATTAGATTCAAATCCAATTGATTTTAAAGAGACATGACTTACTTGTCTAGAAAGTCTTTGTCCACCACAGCACAGATGTCAAGCAGGGGGTTTCCCATCCCGAAAAGGGTATTTTGACTGCAAAAAAACAAAGACATGCGTGTCCAGTTAAGACATTAGGAAAACATCTGAGTAGTTCTGACAACAGACGTAAGCAGAGTTACACTAGAATCATATGCACAGGCCCTTTGTGATTCACTTGCATGATGTGTCTTCTAAAAATACCAGGGACATTTCTTTGACCAAACAGACTATTTTCAGCATTTTCCTATAAAAATTTAAAAAATGTGCATACTCGAGCATTTTTGTCTTGAGGGACTTTACATAACAGAAATTCATAAACATAGAAGATCCATTCAAGCATAAACTACAGCACATTACACAATCGAAAAAGCATGCAAGCATTGCTTTTTAATGAAATCCATGATGAGCTACAAGCTGGATATTTTGTCTATCAGATGCAGAAATACTCGTTGTTTGTTTAGCCAGACACAAATAGTTTTAAAGCAGAAAAGCATGTCATAAATGTTTCAAACTAGGCACTAAAACATTTAAGAAAGCATTAGACAGTCACCACATCTAACAAACCAAGCATTCAAGCACGTGGCTGAGTGACTGACCGTTCATTCACCCTGGATGAAACATGTGTGGTGGATACCCTAAGATTAAAACTTTGCCTCTAATCGAGTGTTGACAGATGTGATAAAATTCCTTTGCAATGAGTAATGATAAAAGCCTGCATGTCTTTCCATAACATATTATTCTTTATTATTAATGTAAACAAATAAGGGAGCACTTCCAAATACTACAAGGAATGAGCCATGATTTCTATTGACACAAATTAGCAGGCAACAAAACGTGTCTAAATGATCATTTGCACTGCTACATTCAAAGAAAGACAATTGTTTAGTGCAGGTTATGGGGAACGTGTGAATAAGCACACGTGTCAGTGTGGGAGTTTGTGAAGCTTGTGGTGCTCTAAAACAGATGTTTAGGGGGTGCTGTTCAGTGCATAAAGAAATTTATGAATATCATTTCTGTAGTGACTTAATCTCTGTACAACTAAAAGTAAAAAAAAACAGCCATCCCAGAAACACGGTAAATAAGCAAACTATCCAGAAAACTATATAGCATCACATCTTGTGAGCTTCCATTAGCCAAAACATCACCAAATTCTCTTAAAACGCCATGCTATTTGAGTTGGAAAATTTGTTTTTATTTACATTATGGGCTAACAAAATTATAAAACTTATAAAATTCCATATATAGCTGAATAGGTGTCTGACTATCCAGTGTAGTCCTATCTGGCTGTAGGCATGAGGAATGCTTGAGGTGATGCTCAGTGGAGTTTAATGACAGTCAGACAGCGGTCTGCAATGTTAGTACAGAGACGCAAGAGTATGGCGTGCACTCCGTGCCAAAATCAAACGTTCGAACGACCGACCGACCGATCGAACGTCAAACCAAACGTCTGTCCGAACGTCTTGAGCTTTGTGCGTCTTACACTGCAGGTGACCCACGTGACGACCAGACGTGACGTCAGCGTCTTGAAATTAGCTGGTTTTTAAACATTTAAGGAGTCACGATGCTGTGTAAAGACTATAAATGGACATTACAAGCATTACAATAAAGATATTTTATACATAAAAGAATACTATAGTAGCTATATGTGTCCCATATTTCTGTCGACTGAACCAGCCATGCCATTAATTATGAATTTATCAGTCTTTTGCACACGAAAGTCAATTTTTGCATATAAATATTATGCCAAATAAAAACAGAAAATCGAGCTTATATGCACCTTCATCAAGAGATCGGGTTAGCCTACAACAATTAATTAGGCTATTTTACAAATGGGAATACAACGAATTCATGACAATGTTTTATGTTCAAGCTACCCATACAATTTATAGTGAAAAGTTCTTTAAAAGCATCTGGAATGCAATAAAGAAAATGCTAATTATATTCGGCCCTGTTTTAGGCTTTTGCTTATTTTTATATTTTACACATCCATCAATTATCGTGATGAAAAAAATTACTAGCCATCTCCTCATTGGACGTGCCTTTAGTGAGAAATGCATCTTTAGGGATTACATGAAAGAGTTTATATTTTCAATTTGAATTATTTTGTTTTAAAGTAGTAATTTAAAGCTTTCTATAGATATATATTTTTATCATGTCTGTGAGGCAATTCGCTGTTTCAGTTCATCATTGTGAAGCGCTCCTGTTCAAGACCGAGATGGCAGAATGCGCATTCCGTTTTCCTATTTATTTGATAAAAGCACGTTTTGTTGATATTGTGAGTGCCCACAAATAAAAGTAGACCCTTTACAGTTCCAAATGATGTACTAATCTTATCTTTATGAGCAAAAATGACCACGTATTTTAGGTTGTTTCCACTGTTAGAAAAAAATGCAAGTGATCGCACTGGTGCCTCCATGTCCTGCAAAGCGTACTTCAACTGCCTTCCACTCTCCACACAAACGACTGGATATGCGTCTAACAGAGCGCATTTATCTATAGGTTAAATGTTTAAACTAACATTTGTGATATGCTTGAACTGTTATATTTCTATAGATTTTATTTTACGCAAGTCGTGATGATTTGAGAAGGCTAAATTGATCAAACATAGGCTATGCTCAACTCACTGTCTGCCGCTGGCTGCTTGGTCGTTACTTTAAAAAAAAAACTAAAAAAAAACAACTTACATTTAACGAAGAAAAAATGCTCCAAACGTTTTTCTAAATTAACTTTATAAAAAAAAATAAACGAAATATAAATCACTTTTCCATTATATACAAAACTGAACTATTTTAATAGCCGAAACCGTAGTATAAGCTGTTTTGGTAGAAGGGGAAAAAAAGATGGGCTTGAGCCGAGAATTCTGATGAGCTGTTGGACAAGGCCAGGGTAGGGCCTATATTTGAGGCCCGTGCAGGGCTCTAGTCATGGCCGGACTTACCATTGGGCTTGAGTGGGCTGCAGCCCATGGGCCCCGCCTTGTAGAGGGCCCCGCCTTTGCCCGTTTACGTTTGTTTGATTTGATGGTTATATGCCAGTCAGAATTCAGAAATTATTAGCCGCATTTCCAATGCGCACGCAAGATCTAAACGGGCCAGCTGGGGCTACAGCTTACAACTACGACCTTCGAGGCCACAATCAAACAACATAAACTGGTATTTATGATTATTTCACATAGAAGGACACACGTATTGAATCGTGTCTGCACCGATTGGTTTGTTATCACATGGCTACTTAACAGCCCCATTAAGCCTTTAGCCCCAAAGAGCGCACATTTAGAAAGATGATAAATTCTCAAATGTTTCATTGTTTCACCTCATTTCTTTACAGAGAATGATTCTATAGTACTATAACCTATTAATGTTCCACTAAATTATGCGATCATCTGATGAGTTTTGAGCACTCTCTCTTGCAAAGTTAAATGAATCAGCTTTTTAAACGAATAGGTTGATTCAACTCACTCATTAAGACAGTAACTTGCTGCCACCTACTGGCGGTTAAAGTTTCATATTTTAAAAAGTAGCTTATTTCATTTTTGCAATCATTTAATATTTCTACATTAAAATGTTATATTTAAACTTAACATTATGCACAATCCATCTATGAATTTTGTTGATAGTGATTTCATTTGATTGTTAATAGCCAGCATGTCTTTTTATTCAATTGAATTGATTGATTAAATAAGAACCTCACATAAGGGGACACAGATATGATAACTTTTATAATACTAATAAGCCAACATCTCTGGCTTTTTTGTTGTTGTTGTTGTTGCTCAAAGTTATTTCAGGGTTTTGATCTCTCAACTGAGAAAACACATCCTGTTTATTATAATGAATATTTAATATTACATTTAAACTTTAACTATAGCCTAGACATGTTGCATATTAACTGTACTATTTATGAACCTCAAGGCATATGTTTGTGTATTTTGTGTTACTCCATAATGATGTTCTATTTGAGGGCATTTGTAGTGTAGGTATAGGGCCCAAACATAACCTCATGCCCAGGGGCCAAGTCCTGCCCTGCATGTGACAAACCTAGTCCACTTCATCCAACGCTGTTTTGTTCTCTGTTATTTTTATCTGCGAGCATGCTCTTGATAGATGTATTTTACCAATTTGTTGAGTTTGAAACATGACACATTCGTTCTGCTCTCACTGATCATTTGGTCCTACCCAAAAAAGGGAAGAAATCCTGCAGGCGCCCCTGCTTGCTGTACTTAAAGTATTTAAAGAAAATCGTTGTAGACTATTCGACTAAGTCGTTCTGAGTGATAAATTGAAAAAGCTCCCACCTGTATATCATGACTAAACAAAATAACATGTAATTTACTTGAGGTTCTGCTATAAATGAGTCTATTAGAAACATTAATTTAAATGAATTAATTATACAAAAAATTGTTTGAAATTAATGAAGACTTCCTCCTGAGTTTTTGAACGGAAGTCCTGAATGACTGTTATTAAAGGTCATTTAGTCATTTTGATCACGGCTGCTAAA
The DNA here is from genome assembly GCF_001515605.1 of Sinocyclocheilus anshuiensis. Classification (NCBI taxonomy): domain Eukaryota; kingdom Metazoa; phylum Chordata; class Actinopteri; order Cypriniformes; family Cyprinidae; genus Sinocyclocheilus; species Sinocyclocheilus anshuiensis. The sequence goes on from NW_015548255.1 coordinate 211,378, forward strand.
AAAACATCAGTGCTTATATCTGGATCATGAACTGTTACCCCAATACTTACTTTATTATTACATGTTTTCCACACAGAAATACCAATCTTTTAATGATTAATCGTGCATATGTAGATCTATTTTTGTGTGTCACATTTGTACCAGACCTCAAAGTAACCCATAAAGTAAACCAGCCCCCGCTACCGCGATCCATGCTGTTTTATTGCCTTTTTAGGAGGACAAATTGGTCTTTCAATGTTCCTCACTTAAGTTTTTTAAAAACATTAAAAACATGCATAAAAATAAATACATAATATCAAACAAATAACAATAACAAATAACTAATAAAAGTGGATAAAATATAAGCATGATCTTTTATTTTCAAAGACTAAAGAGAAATATCAATACTGACTGAATCTTAATAAAATTACTAAATTATCATCATTTAGGCCTAATCAGTTAAATCTGTAAATTCTTTAAACAGACTAAACTTTGTATTTAAGGTTCGTTGATTTTCAAGTCTTCCACATACAAACAATGAGCCAGAACTAAATTATTGATCATTTGCATAAAATCATATATAACACGTTCCTACACGTACACGTGTTGTTAACACGTTCCAATGGCGACCAGTGGAAGAGCAAGTAACCGATCGTGTTCCCAACGTGTTGTTTACGTGTGAAGACACGTTGTAACACATTTGTGTTTTTCTTACCTTACTGTAAGCTCTTTTACTTCAGTTGTGTCCTCCAAAATAGTCAAAATTTGATTTTTGCAATGGCTGATTTAGAAATTACATGCAGTGTATTATTAAAGTTAAAGCAGCAGAGGGTATTATATACAAACCGGGCATGCTTTAACGGTTAATTTGGAAAAGTAGGAGATACTCCACATATTTTTTCAGGATTCTTTGATGAATAGAAAGTTCAAAATAACAGCATTATATTTGAAATATGATCTTTTTTAACATTACAAATGTCTTTACTGGCACTTTTGATCAATTTAATTAGTCCTTGTTGAATAAAAGTGTGTGTGTGTGTGTGTTTGAAAACAATTAATATTTGGGATAATATGACAAGCGCTCAGCGTGCCCGATCTGGCTCTGCACCAGGCAAAGCGCGAAGCGGATTTAAATTCAGCGGTTGATGAAGTGACGCACTGAAAGTTCTAATCACAGCGGTGTGATCATACGCTTCAGGGACCAGCCAAGACTGATCACACCGGTGTGATCGTACGCGTCAAAGGGTTAAAGCATGTCAACATATTCTGTTACACCAAATACACAAAATATTAACTATTTTAATATTGAACAAATTAATAAAAAATTAATATTTTCTTAGTGTTTTTAAACCTGTACATGTAATGACAACTCCCAATATTTATAATTTTTGGCAAAAAAAAAATTTTTAATTGCTGTATAGTATGTAGTTTAATATTCCTGACATAAATGTTCTCAATATGACAGTATGTCAATTTTTGAAAATTGTAACCTTTGTTGGAAAAGTAAATAAATTATTTGTTTGGTTGTTATATATAACACTGTGAACATTGTATAATACTATAAACAATAAAAACGTACAGTATGTCTGCTCTTTGATACTAAAACATACTCAAGCACAGGATTCAGAAAAAAAATATTTTAGTGTCGTTTTAGGTGAACGATATCTATATGCATTGCCTGTAAAGTCCATTTATAGCTTTTACACAGCAGCATGTCTCTTTACATGTTTAAAAACCAGCTAATTGACGTCGCGTCAGGTCGTCACGTGGGTCACCCGCTCCATAAGACGCTCAAAGTACAAGATGTTCCGATAGATGTTCGGTTTGTCGTTCGATCGGTAGGTCGGCCGTTCGATTTTGGCATGGAGTGCGCGCCATACAAGAGCACCTGGCTGCTGATTGGCTGAACGCGCAGCAGCATCGACTGCTGATTGGCTGACTAATAGGAGGGGCTCAGTTGTTCCCCGTTTAAGCTTTTTGTGGGTAAAAATGTGGGGCCAAATGTAAAAATAAACCTAAATGTACATATTAAACGTAAATACTACACTTGCCACCCAATATGCAAATACAAACAATAATGCCCAATATCCAGCTGTGACCTAACCGTATTCATACATGACAGTGTGCAAGCATTGACATCTATTCTCAATGGCCATTAGACGAATGACTAACGTTACGGTAACTTACATTAGTCATGACTGATATTTCGTTATGACAACACTGCTAAAGGCACCGCATGTCTGAGAAAGCGGGTGTCAATAGGTTTGGGACAGAAATACCAGCCGGACAATGATCTACACAATATGCAACCAACATTTGTGCATCGAGCATAAACTATATTGTGTATTCATGCATGTATTTATGTTATATATGCATGCGTGTTCCTTAATTTTGTGGCAGCATACAGCAGGGAGACTTTTTGTGCAGCAGAGCCCGACTGCATAACAAAAGACACGTGGAGCCGGAGGGACGCACTCCAGTGGTCGATATAAAACACTCAAGGACAACGGATGTTCAAAAGCATCATACGTACTCACCAGTCGCCTATGTATAATTAAAGTGATTGTGGAACGCTTTGGATGTTGTTCACTCATAAAGAAATGCCACATGATCACGAGTTTGCGATTTAGGCTTTGCAGCATAACCGAACTGAGTCATCGGCATTGCTCTATAATGGGAAAATGCCCGATATATTCCTCTCCAATGCAACAACAATGTGCTTTTGAGAGAAAGCACTGAATTGACAGCACATGGACTTTAAGTGACACGCAGACTAGACCTCTGACCCAAAAGTGCTCGCAAACAAACCACCCCGTGTTTAATAAAATACCAAACACACGTTTGACTCTGTCATTCTACACTGTTCAGCCGATGCTTGTGTTTACTGTACCTGAGCTTTTTTTCCTCGAGTTTAATCCTCTTGGGTTTAGGTTCATCGGACGCCATGCTGTATTAGAGGTCTCTAGACACCTTGTTGAGCATCTGGAGACGAGGCAGGCGGATAGTTCTTTTGAATTGAATCTTTTCACTGAATCGATTCACAAAACCGTTCAGATCTATTCCTTCACGAACCGGACTGAAACGGTCCGAGCTGTTCTCACGGACCCACTGAACTGAGAATTGTGTCTCTCGATCACATCCGTTTCGTAATGTGCCGAGGACCGATGAGTGAGCTGCTAATAAAAGCATTCGATTTCCTGTTCAGTGAGTCAGTAAATATCGCGAGTGAACCGAAGATTTGACTAACATGGTGGAAGTTACTTTAATAGCCAAATAACAGAAATGTTACAAATAAATCCTACTGCAAATGTATGAATTTGTAAATTAACTCCCATTTTAATAAATGTTAATCAAAAAACGTAATAAACAGACTGTTTCTACACGCCAGGAACCACGTGATAATGTAAAGAACCAGTGGATCTGTTCATTTGACTGTTCTTTGAAAAGAGTTGTTCAAAAGAACCGATTTGGGGAAATGATTCTAGCCGTGGAGAGGAAAATTTACCACAGCACATAGCTGTCCCTGTGTATTGCCGGAACAAAAAATACATTCCCAAACTAATATAAACTTTAATTAAACACGTGCTTTGCAGAGGTATCATTTAACATCTTTGACCTTAAGCTTTTTTCACGAGAAGCGATTGTTTGTGTTTTAAAACTACTTTAATATAAATTGGCGACAGGCTTAGATTCGAACGCATGAACCGTGAAGGAGGAGTGACACATCTGCCACATTGCAAGCGGGGGATACTGCCCGAAAACATTAATCGAGACAGCTGTCTATAGGTAAGTATTGTTTAGAAATAAATAAGTTTAGATATGTGTAGTTATGAATAACCCACTGCCCGTGTTTGTTCGCCTGAACATTATAGCCTTAAATAATAGGTAGATATAGGATATCCTGTAACTCTTCTTTCAGGAAACAAAACTTTATGCTTTTGTTTTTAGTATTTGCTGGGTAATTATTGTTCATGTTAGCTATCACACAGTCCTGCATTGTCTTTAAAATTCTAGTAATATCTGTTACAAGTTTGTTTGCGACCAGCGCAAATAGATAGGTTTGAAATTGAAATTGTATGATAAAGTTGTTTGCACAGAGCTAAGGACCTGAAATGTAGCTTCATAAAGTGCACAGTGAACAACATTTATACCTAACCTCTGGTAAATATAATTTCTTTTCAAATTAATTATTTATTTTTATTATTTAAGTGATTATAGAGGGATAAACGTTGATATAATATGGATAATATTGTAATCTGCTTTAAAGCCACTAACTAATTACTGTAAGCAATAAGAATATTGTTTTATTTCTTATATAGAGTATTTAACTTGGATAGTGAAGCAGATTAGGAAGATATGGCGTAAAACAATAAATGGGTAAATGGTGGTGGTTGAGGAGATTCCCCCCTTTCATGTAAAGCGCTATATAAATGTAACAAATTATTATTATTATAAATAAATTTGTGTGTGAGTTTACCTAGCATAATGTTCTCATGTACACTTTGATTATTCACTTAAATACTAAGTTTTATTATTGTACATGAATATAAAATATGGGTTTAATGAGTATTATTTCCCCAACAGTTATCCCAACAACTCTTTTATATTTAGTTTGTATAACCAGTGTTATAAAAATTCTTTGTCTTCTAGGCATATATCTCTCCACACACTGGAATAACATAATAGCTCATACCTGCTGTTAGCAAAGTGACTCTCATTCTCATTGTCCCATTTTCATTCTGTTGAAATTCCAGCCCTCATCATGATTCACAGCTTGTTTCTGATAAACAATGCTGGTGATTTATTCCTGGAGAAACACTGGAAGAGTGTCATAAGCCGCTCCGTCTGCGATTATTTTTTCGAAGCACGAGAGAAGGCAGTGGAACCTGACAATGTGCCTCCTGTCATCCGCACCCCTCATCACTATCTCATAAACATCTACCGTGAGAAGATCTTCTTTGTTTCTGTCATCCAAACAGAAGTGCCTCCACTCTTTGTAATAGAATTTCTGCATCGAGTCGCAGAGACATTTCAGGTATCAATAACCCACTGACGGTGTGGCGTAGAAAATATATCCTAACATACGCTACGGTCAAAAGTTTGGGTTCAGTAAGATTTTAAAAATAATTAATGCTTTTATTCAGAAAACTTGGTGTGCGTTTTATTGGAGATGTTTTGAATATGTGTTGAATAATATGGTGCTTTATAATCATTTATGCAGGACTATTTTGGAGAATGTTCTGAGACCACTATCAAGGATAATGTGGTCATAGTCTATGAGCTCTTGGAGGAAATGTTGGATAACGGCTTCCCCCTCGCTACAGAATCCAACATCTTGAAAGAACTCATCAGACCTCCCACAATCCTGCGATCGATGGTCAACACCATCACAGGTAAGACACCACATGCCTGAGTGTTTTGTTTATGGCCATGTGATGTTGAGAATCTAAATGATTCATAATCTTCAGGCAGTAGTAATGTTGGCGAAACCCTCCCTACTGGTCAGCTCTCCAATATTCCATGGAGAAGAGCAGGTGTGAAATATACCAATAATGAGGCTTACTTTGATGTGGTGGAAGAAATCGATGCCATCCTGGATAAATCTGGTAAGAATATTTTGGTGCTAATTTTCAGTTTGATTTCACAGTTAGATTGTTCACGTCATTGCATAATACTGGAGGTATGTACTTCCTTTCAAGGTTAATGTTGGTGTACTCTTCTGTTTCAGGAACTACAGTTTTTGCAGAAATCCAGGGAGTTATTGATGCTTGTGTCAAGCTTTCTGGAATGCCAGACCTTACCCTCTCATTTATGGTGTGTTATATTAAAAAAGTTGTGATGAAACCAAATTAGCGACCTGTCTTTTCTTTCATATTATGATGTATTATTGGGAAAATGTAGGGTGGAGAATTGGATCTGTCCATTGGTTGTTAATTAGATTTTGAGATGTGGCCATTGCACTCAAAAATGAAAGCAGATGAATGCAAGCTTGTAGGAGCTGTGTTTAAGTGGGCTGCCGTTTTCACCAAAAGGTCCAGTTATGACATTTTCTTTAAATATTATGAGGTCAATATAAATAAATGAAACGCACACAGTCAGATCAATTGTTCACAATAACTATAACATGCATTTAAAAAATGCACCTGAGGATTGAGTATCTTGAGGAAAGAAAGATGAAGCATTATACACAGTATACTCTTATCTAAAACTATTGTAATCAACATTTCTTTAATTTTACAATTATTATGCATGCAGCTTTTATGATCTCATTTTAATCAAGGGACTATATGGCACATGTACTTTTCAGCATATTTTTGCAAGGAAAACACTTTTTTTTTTAACAAAACTGTATGTTCCCCATCCACAGAACCCCAGGCTCCTGGACGACGTGAGCTTTCATCCGTGCGTCCGTTATAAGAGATGGGAAAGTGAGAGAGTTATCTCCTTCATTCCCCCCGATGGAAACTTTCAGCTCATGTCGTATCACATCAGTGCGCAAAAGTAAGCGTTTTGATCTGAAGTAAATGGTTTAGCAATAAACTTAAAACATGTATTAAAGATTTTTAGATATTGCCCATTAAAAGTTTTTTACCTGTTTTTGCAGCCTCGTAGCAATCCCGATATATGTGAAGCAGAACATCAGTTTCTTTGAGACTGGATCTTCAGGAAGACTGGACATCGCTGTGGGTCCCAAGCAGACCATGGGAAAGACTGTGGAGTGTTTGGTAGTGACCGTACACATGCCCAAAGTGGTTCTCAGTGCCAACCTCAGTGCGACTCAGGGAACCTACAACTATGACCCCGTCACAAAGGTCAGATGCAACTCTGTTTTCCATTTTCATTGACTTATTGTAGTTGTGTTATTCTAGTAATGTCACAGCTTTTGGTCATTTGAAACATTATTTTTCCCTTCGATTTTTGGCTAATAGTTCTGACTGTTGTCTTGTAGATTTTGTTGTGGGATATAGGGAAACTTAACCCCCAGAAGCTTCCCAATCTGAAAGGAAGTCTAAGTCTGCAGTCTGGAGCTCCTAAACCAGAGGAGAACCCAAGTCTGAACATTGACCTGAAAATCCAGCAGTTAGCCATCTCAGGTAGGCTAGGGTCCTTTATCAGCTTTGGTCGTTATTCATCGCCAGCAGGACCTTGTGATAAACCGTTGTTATTAACACACTTTTAAAAAGCATAATAAGCTGCTATAACCCTATTTAATTTATTATTTGTTCACTTTTTTTTTTCTACATTTATTTTCATCTCCTTCCACATGTTTGTATGTGATCGCTGAAATACGCTACCATCAAATGCTTAGGGTTAATACATTTTTTTAAAAGACTTTTTACTTTTATTCAGCAAGGATGCATTAAATTGATCAAAAATGACTGTAAAGATATTCAGAATGACACAAAAGATTTATATATATATATTTTTAAGAAAAAAAGGCTTTTGAACTTTCTGTTAAGCGTTAAAGCTTCACAAGTTTATATAAAATGATCATATGATCCAATGAGCATTGAGAATGCAATGAGAATGACATTGAAAGAAATCTGATCTTTTGTAGAGAGGGAGTTCACATGGTCGATGTCACAAGCTTGCTTATTTGAATAATGACTTAGAAATAGTGTACAAAATCCTAAAAACAAAAATCCCATTTTCAGACACTGTATGTTAAGCACCTTAAAATGCTGTTTTGTGTTAAAATGTGTTATATAAATACAGTTATGCTTACTTCACTCTCTCGTCTGCTTCACAGGATTGAAAGTCAATCGTCTAGACATGTACGGAGAAAAATATAAACCATTCAAGGGTGTGAAATATGTGACCAAAGCTGGGAAGTTCCAGGTCAGAACATGAGGCCAGCTGCAGAGTATCACAATGATATGCCAAAAGTTTATTAGAGGTGCCATTTTCTAAGTGACAAATCATACAGGATTGCAACCTTGTGCACAGTCTCCCTTTATTTTTTAAAACATCGCAGTTACATTTGTTACTGTAATTTTGATCTTTCTTGTTTTGTGGGAAGTAACTGGCAATTTGCAAGAAGTTAAAGTCTTTCCATTGGAGAGTATTGGGAGAGCATTTTCTTTGGGAATCTTCATATCATCAACATTCCATTAATGTATTAACACTGTATTGTGTTTGACTTAAGGTATGGTAAATCTCTGCCAGAAACACATTACATTAATCACAATACTGGTCTACAGTCTTTGATATTGGCACAACACAATACCTGAGTTTCTGCACATATTCACAGGCCTTATTTTTTTTCCTTTAAATTTATTTTCCAGTTCAGTGGCCTTTCAATTAAAAAAAATATATATATTTTGAGGAGGCCTCACACACTCAAATGGCCTTTCTTTAAAAGAACAGTCATGCTTACAGCAGGACATATTTACAATGATGCAATCTACCGTACAAGCACATCAATGCTCAGAGGTGAATGAAAGCTGTATCTGCTTGAAAGACAATTTACACTTAAAGTAGTTTGCCACATACAAGCACTATGGAGCCATTATGAGCACAAGTGATAGATAATCTGTTCTGTTGCACTCACCTGCAGTGATACGCTAGATATGCAGGTCTGACACCTTAATTCAGTTTTGACGATTTGCACACAAGGACACACAATTGCATTATTTTGTAAAATGTCAAGGGAACTGCATTTTAAAATATGTATTTAAACCAAAAGCCTTCAGATTTATAACGTTTGTGAACAAAATGAGGTCTTTGTGTGTTTCCACTTCTGAATCATAACTGTTTATTATAGCTTCACTTGAATATGTTTGAAAGTATTAGCAATGAATGTCTTGGAAGTTACAATCAAATGAGTCCTTTAATCTCTGTCTAATTATTGAAGTGCAGTACCTTTTACAAATTAGAAAGTAACTTGTCCCTTTATTGACATATTTTGCGAATGAAGTTTCCAAACAAAACACCTTAACATAATTTTTTTTATTAATCTGAGGCACATAAGATTTCTATGTGACACTGGAAAAAGTCAACATTAGTGTCATATTTACATTCACAAAGCAGTAATTTCACCCTTTCAAAATGTCATCAGAACCCACAACATGCTATTACACATACAAATACAGCCCTGTAAACTTTCATAACGAGGCACTATATTGGGGGCTGAAAAGGTACTCTTTCAAATGTATATGTTGTAGATAAGAGTTTTTAAGTGAATGCAAGGCAGTGAAGCATCATGATAGTGTTCGTGTAGCTGTACAGAGTCAGAGTGCATCTTCAGCTAATAATGAAAAGTTTTTCATACTATGATTGCACAATTTCCACACATTTGATTCTATACTGTAAATTTACTGTCCTTAAAACGGCAGTTCACGCAAAAATTCAAAATCTGTAAATTACTCATTAACCTGTATGACTGACTGGTTTTTGTCCATACATTGAAAGTCAGTAGGGTCCAAAACAACATGTTCTGGACCCCACTGACTTTCATTGCATAGACAAAAACATTTTCAGTTTTAGAACAACATGAGGGTGTCGACAGACTTTTCATTTTTGGGGAAACTACGCCTTTTAAGCATCTCCAAACACATAGGTATCACATATAAACAAGCCACCTGGGTCTTGTTACCCATTCTATTTAAATGGGTGAAAACATTAAGACAACTCCATCATCGATATACTACAATCGCAAACAGAATCACACTGAGAGAAACGTACAAAATTACAGCTGTAAACTGAGCTGAGAGAGTTCAACTGTTGTGAGGATTGTGCTTTTCAGTTAAGAAATTTAAATAATCATTCACTCTCTCACAAGCTTAACAGAAAGAAGAGTTAAGTGTGGATAAAGTATAAAGAATTTCAGTGTTAACTATCCAAGCTTTCACATGTCTATATAGATTTACACCATAGATGTGTTCATTTGATAGCTAATGGATATTAAGTGTAAAAAATCAACCATGCCATGCAAAATACATCTCTGTAATGGCATGACCCATCAAAAAAGGCATCATCATATTTAATAAATGGCTAAGCAAAAGTCCATTATAAATATTAGCAAATAACAGTTAATTATAGTGAATTATAACTTAAAAACAACCAGCCAAAGGGTTTGTGAATAGCAAAGTAAAACTTACAACATTGTCTGTGTTGTATATTTGCGACTAAAAAGTGATCTGTGATAATGTTCTGATGAAATATAAAAAATATAAATATATACATTTTCAATAAGAAAATTTAATTGTCAGAAACTAATTTAAAGTAAATTTCATCATGAACTCCAACATTGTTCGAGAGAGGTATCATGCCATTTTTCTCCAGTACAAAATAGAAAACTTCTTCATGCAAAAAAAAAATATCTATATATA
>NW_015548255.1:221757-251235 GCF_001515605.1 Sinocyclocheilus anshuiensis
TATATATATATACACGTGGAATTTGGAAACCCAACATACCAAAAATATATATTTAAAAATGTGCTTCCTGTATACTCCTACACTGTACCTCAGTAGTGTGAGAAAAAGGTAACTACAGCAAACTTTCAGGACAAAAATAGCCTCCGTAAGGAGCAGTTTAGGTGTACCAAGTACCCATACCAGCAAGTAAATAAAAATAAGTAATACCAGTCTCCCCGAAACTAGAGCCAAACACTGCTGTCCAAAAGTATAAGAATCAGATAGGGTGCTTTTTTTTGCCACCCCTCATCAGATCTCAAGACGCTTGAAAAGGCAAGGATGCGAATTGCTAATTGAAAACAACTAGTCCTCAGTTTACTGGTACCAGGGGGTCTTTCGGACCCAGCGAAGAGTGAACCCCGCGTCTGTGCGGATCTTGATGGAGGCGGCTTCTGCTTCTCTGACCGTCTCCTTCACGGACTGCATGAGGTTCTGCGCGTTGTGCACAAGCATCTCGGTGGCCTTAAAACCAAACAATCATCTGAATTCCAATCCAATACATCCTTCATTCAAGATGTTTGTGAATGTGCCTTGTCTCCTCACCTGCTCAGATTCTTCCTCACTGATGTTTGTACGTCCCAGCATAGTGGCCTTTACAGTGGACAGGATCTTTAGCTGAGTGCTAATAGTTGGGATACGCTCACAAACCTGGAATAAACATTGAAACATGACATTTACTTGACAAAATAAGCCAATTTGCAAATATTCTTCTATCAGCGCTCTACTACTACTGATATTTGCGCCACTGACCTGCAACAGGTTTGTGCGAATCCGTTTGTCGGTGCATTGCTTGGCTACCTCCTTAGCCAGACGTGTGACCTCATCGGAGGCCTTGGCGATGTCCTTGGCGCACTGAATGAGGGCACGTTTATTCCCACTGCCTCCACGCACCAGACGAGACATCTCCGCCATGAGCAGGGCCATGCGCTTAGCTGCTCCAATGATGTCATTACCCTAAGAAGAAAAAAGCCCATGCAGACTTAGCATAAGGACTTTAAATAAGAGTTTGATTACAGATGTACTTTGATTGTTCATGTAGATCATTTTTGCCCGTTTTTAATCTGCGACTGTTGATGAGCTCTAGCTATGTGTCTAACTTCTATCTTTAACACTCTAAAATGTCACAAAGACAAAGAAATAGTGTTTAGAATCAGGTCATATTCATCCAGTGCACATCAGTCATGCATTTTTTTAAATGATTTGTATAGGTTTATCATGTCTCCTGAAGTCACATTTGTTGGGACTAAATGTGAGAAATAAAACAAATACACATTTTTTCTGTGCAGACGGAAAAGCATTTGCATGCTTGTTACCATTTTGTAAATCTGCTTTTCCCATGTGGGTGCACAAGTTTCCCATCCTGAAAGTTTTTTGGGTTTTTTGGCATTAAATGTATCAATTCAGTTTTTTTTTTTTAAATAATTTTTAAAAAGGTAATTGCGACTCTTTATCTCACAATTCTGATATTCTTCCTTGCAATTGCAAGTTTATATCTCAAAATTCTGAGTTTATATCTCACAAATGCAAGAAAAAAAGTTTGTAAGATAAAAATTATACCTTTTTTTTTTTTTTTTTTTTTATCTGTGACGGAAGTAAGTTCCAGAGTTCTCTTGTCTGCATGAGAAGGGTTTTTTTTCTGCAAACGTAACTTTAGGGGCTCCATAGAATCTAAATTTTCCTCCAGCTTGTCAACAATATGGTGTACATCTAACGGATAAATCATAATTATTAAAAAATAAACTAATCAAAAATCTGAATATACATTTGATCGGTACAGTATAATTCTGCATGATCCATTAGTGAGTTGTGTTTATACACAGGCATGCAAAGTTTCAGTGTGTTAAAATGTAACATCTTACAATGGCTTTGACATGGTTCATTTAAATGGTTAAAAAAAGTGCGCAACAAACAAACAGGCATGTGACATGACTTCCACATGTGTAATTCCGAAGTCATTGGGAAACTGTCATCCATGGCTTCACAGGATGGCAAAAGCAGAGTATTTGGCAGCAGCGGCTGAGTGAATGGCTCCTCGTTCACACCGAGGTGTGACACTATCAGAAATGAGCAGGGAAGTGACTCGTGAAGCCAGTATCAGTTTGTCCAAGAAATGCACAACAAACTTGCCATTCCAGTCGAGGTCATTGGCAACCCCCAGCAGCAAAAAAACACACCGGACCCAAGTGTGAAGCAACAGCAGCAGCAGCAGCTATCTGGTTTCAGCATTCCCACAGTAATATCTGGATGCAGAAGGGATGCTGCGGCCCACCGGGGCCAGAAAGCGGAGTACCTTACTGGACCACTTGCGAGCCTCCTGGTGCAAAGACTGCGCAGCGGCCAGAATGGGCTGGTTAACTGGCTGACTGGAAGACATTAAGAGCAGCTCTGGCTCAAAATCATCCTCGTTGTCTGTGAATTCATCCTCATCGTCTATATCTACTTCTGCCTCAGTGGCCTCAAAACCCTCGTCTGTCACTTCAGGCTGGGGAGGCTGGGAAGGAGGAGGAGATGGAGGGGGGAAGGAAGGATCCAGCATGGAGAAAGAAGGACAGCGTTAGTACGAGAGGCACTGCATGGAGATTCCCAGGACATGATTGTGGGAACAGCTGGGTTTAGGATGACTGGGAGAGGCAGCATTCTGGGTCCTGCTGGGTAACGTCTGCCACAGGGTTTATAATGTCAACTGAAAATCATGTAACTGATCTATTCTCGCATAAAGTTGAGGATAGAAACTGGGTGGTTAATTTTGGACAGAGAGCAAACAAGCAAAGCCCCCAACAAGGTAAGATGAAATTCATGATGGGTTCTCCAAAAAAGCAGCTTTGACAGACTGTTACAATGAGTTTATATTTCAACTTGAATGATACTTAAACCTAAAAATATTCCTCATAAATTACTGCATATTAATTTTTTTTTTTTAGAGAGATTGAAATTTCTGGCTGTCATCTTTTTTTATTTTCTTTCTTTCTTTTTTTTACTTTATTTTTCCAATCATTCATTACTACTTTATTTATAAATTACTTGTTCTCCAAAAATTTTATATATATATATATATATATATATAGCTGCCAAAATACCAATTTGCTATTGTGTGCTGTGCATTTTACTGAGGATAGCTTCCACAACATGAGTAAGTACAGTGCCGGATTCACCTAAAGCTTTTGTTGAAAGACGGCGCAAGGGGCGTGGCAGTACTGAAACACCGTCTAAGCTGTTTGCCAATCACAACGCACTGGGACAGCTAACCAATCACAACACATTTTGTTTTTCGGAAGGCGGACCTTCATCAAAGCCGGAACTAATCGAGCCGTTTGTGCCAGCCTGGGGAGAAAGGTATTTTAATAATGTAAATTATGTGAAAAATAATGTGTTTTTCGAACCACCAAGCATGAGAGCATGTTCTAGTACACCCCCAAAACAAAATCAAGACTTTGTAAAAGAGCATAATAGGACCCCTTTAAGAAATCAATACATTAATTAAACAAGGATACATTCAAATGATCAGAAATGACAGTAAAGACATGTTACAAAATATTTCTATTTCAATTAAATGCTGATCTTTTGAGCTTTCTATTCATAAAAGAATCCTAAAAAATGTGTCATGGTTTCCACAAAAATATTAAGCAGCACAACTGTTTTCAACAATGATTATAATAAGAAATGTTTCTTGAGCAACAAATCAGTATATTAGAATGATTTCTGAAGGATCCTGTGACACTGAAGACTGGAGTAATAGCTGCTGAAAATTCAGCTTCACCATCACAGGAATAAATTACATATTAAAATATATTAAAATAGAAAACAGTTATTTTAAATGGTAATAATATTTCACAATATTACTGTTTTTATTGTATTTTTTAACAAAGAAATGCAGTCTTCATGAGCATAAGAGACCTTTTTCAAAAACAAAAAAAATCTTACTGACCCCAAACATTTGAATGGTAGCATATCTGTCTATCTACCTGCAATATCTCAGCATCTCATTAATCCAGCTATTCCTATTTTTACACTGTATTAATTTTGTTAAAGTGAAAATGACCATAACTGAACAAACAATAAAAGATACAAACAGGGAAAGACCATGTTAAAATGCAAGAGAACAAATAGTTTTCACGGGGTCCGAGACAAAGCCATGAAAGGACTGTTCAAGTATTATAGAAGTAGAAGAAATAGCACAGAAACATCCACAAAAGGACAACGACACAACCAGTAAGTCAAACACCCAGTGGGCTCTCACTACAGTCACCTGATTGGATTTTATAAGTATTACTGCTTACATCACCTTCTAGCACCTACAAGAGCCTTTGTAATGAGCTTGTATCAGCTCCACGCTAGTTCCAGTTGATATCGCATCCACTGAGGAAGACATTTCCCATTAAAGTTAACTCAGGTAGTCCTGTCGGTCCCGTTTCATAGAAAAATCATGTATTGGTCCATCACTATGGTAAAAAAAAAATGAGTCTGTTTGTTAAAAGGTTAGAACATGCAAACATTTCTTTCATAGATGACAGTTTCCATTCTTTTTTTCCCCCTGAAACTGGAATCATCACAGAGATTTCCACATTTCAGGTTAAAGACAACAAAAAACACTCAGATTTCAACAGAGGCAACATTTCACAATCATAAAAAGCAGACCAGTACACAAAGCGCATCTCAAACATTTGAACACATTTGTTTTTTAAATAAACTTTATCAGTTTCATCTTGACAGTCTTTGTGAGATTTACACTTTAATTTTAATTATAATTCTTTAAAATTATTTAGTATTGTATTTTATTTACAGTGCATTACCGTTCAAAAGTTTGGGGTCGGTAAGTTTTTTTTTTTTGAAAGATGTATTTTATGCTCACCAAGGCTGCATTTGTTCGTTTAAAAATACAGTAAAAACAATTATAGTGAAATATTATTACAAGTTAAAATAATTTTTTTATGTTTTTAGTTTCCAGTGATGGCAAAGCTGGATTTTTATCAGCCATTACTCCAGTCTTTAGTGTCATATTAGCCTTCAAAAATCAATCTAATATGCTGATTTGCTGCTAATATTTTGCTGCTTAATATTTTGTTGGAAACTGTGACACATTCAATTTTAAACATTTTTTGGGATATATATAAAGTTCAACAGAACACAGTTTATTTGAAATAAAAATGATTAGTAACAACGCAAAAGTCTTTACTGTCATTGTTGATCATTTGACTGCATCCATGCTGAATAAAAGTATTAATTTCTTGAAAAAAAAAAAAAACTTACTGACCCCAAACTTTTGAACGATAATGTATTTCTAAAGAACTAGAAGGAATTATTTTGTGCCTAGAACATAATAGTTCCACTCACCTTGCTGGACCATTTCCGGGCCTCATCGTGTAGCTGCCTGGCGGCCACCATCATCGGCTCGCTCACCATCTCGCCAGCTTTCTGCTCAGGGAACTCCTCGTCTTTCTCCTCTGGGGGTGGAGGTCTCGGGGGAGGTACCTCTCCCTCTGGCAGGGGCGGTTTGGGAGGAGCCTGATCATCACTGACCTGACAGAATCATATGGGTGAGTAAATGATGACAGAATTGTCCCTTTAAGACCTGAATTGAAGCTTTAATGATGTAGAGCTGCAGCACTTACATGCAGCTGATCAAGGTCTGGAGGTGGAGGTGGAAAGTCAGGCTCCTGAGGCTGGAAGGCTTCTCTGACTTTCCCAACAGCAGCCAAGATCCTGTAGCCAGAGTCCAGGAAGCTCTTTTGAGAACCTGATCATTAGGAGAAAAAGATTTCTGTCAGTAACAGGAAGAAATTGTTTTCTATAAATGTATCCAGAACATTTACAAAAAAAGACCTGGATCCTGGATGTTTCCTGCCACGGCTTTAGCAGCCATAACCATGGGTGAGATAGTTCTACCAAGTTCATCTGAAGCAGCTTTGACCAGTTCTCTGAATTTAGGGTCCTCTGAGTTCTCCACTTCCCGTTTGGCCACCAGAAGGACCCTGTTAGCCCGCCGGGCAATGCTGGTGGCCCCTGCAACCAACATCTGGGGCTGAACGTTAGCCATTGCCACCCGGCATTTATCAATGTCTTTCTTAATGGCCTCCTCTGAAGCATCCAAGAGGGATTTAGTGTCAATGGCTTCATCCACAAGACCTGGAATAATGATTTTGAATATTTCAATGATTTTCAAAAGATTTCATGTGGTATTTCATATGATATGAGCTTTTGCTTACTGGTCATTTTTTCAATGTTGTCAATCCATTGGTTCTTCATGGTCTCAAAGTGCTCGTATGCAGCCTGGTTGCCAGGGTTCTTCAGCAAAATGCGTGCAGCAGAAGTGACCTGCTCATGAGAACAACAAAAGACAGATACACACGTCAAACAAACACATTCGATCACAACCAGCTTAATAGTACTCATTCTGAAAGCCTTTATTGGTAGAATTATTAATAAACAGCAAAAATGCTGTGCACTGATATATATTTGATATTTGAAAAATTGTGATTTTTTTTTTTTTTTTTTACAAAGGCTGTCAAACTTACAGTAATGTGAAAAGTCCCACTTTTTAACAAAGAAAAAAGTTTTGTATGTTTTACATTACAATAATAGTGAGTGGTGAAAAAAATACTGACTTTATTATTGTGACAATACAAAAGCTAGTTATTTTAGAAACCCTCATAATTTAACACAATACTTTTCTCACACAGTCTTATTTTTAAGAATGAGGTCTCACTCAAGATCATCATCATATTTGGTATTATCTGGCATCAAAAAGCTTGAATGCCCCTGGAGACTTTGCTAATGTCCATACTGTGGCTAATGTTCAACTATCAGGTCAAGCATGCCATTATGTGCTCTTAAAGTAGCTCTGGCACAAGCACAGAGTTGGGCGTCCACACACACACACACATATATGTATATACATACATATATGAGCTGCATACCTGAGGTGTTAGATCTCTGGATGATTTCACAGCCGCCTGGATGCCTTCAACTGTGCTCTTATTGGCTGTTCCCACGGCAGCAGCCTTCTCCGCTGTAGCACCCAGTCTACTGGCATGATTCTCAAAGTTAGACGCCCTTTCTTCAAAGACCTAGAGGGGAAAAAATACAAAAACTCAATTTTATAATTCATGTTATTAATTATAATGATTTTTTAAAATAATTAATCATTTAGTTTTATTTATATACTATTATCGTTTTGGCCCCACTTCAAAACATCAAAAATTAAGTACAATGTACTTATTGTGTTCATATTGTATTGCAAAACACTTTTGCTGCTATTGAGGTGGGATACGGGTATGGTTAGGGACAGGTTATATGTCTGTATAGTTTTTATAAATGATTATTGTTTATTTAGTTTTAGTTATTTTAGCACTTCAAGTTAAACTAACCAAAAATGAGAAATGTTGCCTTGGCAACTCAATTTTATTATATTATATTATATTTTATTTGAGTTAACGCTAATTTTTCTTTAAGTAATCATTTTTTTACGGTTTTAGTTTTAGGCAACTATACTAACTGTACAGTAACTATAATAATTAGAATAAATAATAACTGAGTATGTTTGAATGCATTTTAGACCTAGTTATAAAATAATGATTTTGTGAATTCCTTCGAAATAAAAAATAACCCTAAGAATAAAAGTTTTTATTCGCTTCTAAAAATGGCGAAAGTCTTTTTACAATTAGGTTTAGGGCTTGGAATGCTTTGTGTGAATTAGCATATTTGATATGACACTGAAAAGCATGCTGACCTCCTCTCTGTTGGGGGCCTCAAGAGGCGCCATTGCTGCCACAGCCAGGAGTTTAATTGGTGTGGTCGTATCACTGAAAACATCAGACACCTCCTGGGTCATTGCTTCCTGCATCTTTGCCTTGAGATCCTTAAAGGGAAAATATGATATGATGAGGTCATTTAAATTTACAGTCAAAAACAAAAAAAACAACATTTTTGATGAAAACAGAACAGGAAAAAAATATTGTGTAATGCAAATATTTTCCAGCAGAGGGTGGCATTTGCTTATATGTGACCCTGGACCACAAAACCAGTCTTAAATCGCTTGGGTATATTTTTAGCAATAGCCAAAAAAACATTGTATGGGTCAAAATGATCGATTTTTCTTTTATGCCAAAAATCATTAGGATATTACGTAAAGATCATGTTCCATGAAGATATTTTGTAAATTTCCTACCGTAAATATATCAAAACGTAATTTTTGATTAGTAATATGCATTGCTAAGAACTTAATTTGGACAACTTTAAAGGCGATTTTCTCAGTATTTAGATTTTTTTGCACCCTCGGATTCCATTTTTTCAAATAGTTGTATCTCGGCCAAACATTGTCCTATCCTAACAAACCATACATCAACGGAAAGCTTATTTATTCAGATGATGCTATATGATGTATAAATCTCAATTTCAAAAAATTGACCCTTATGACTGGTTTTGTGGTCCAGGGTCATATATATTACATTAAGCTACAAGCCCTGGTGCTTTGTGTACAGCACTACTCTAAAGCTAACAGATATGGCCTCTGCACTTCCTATTTGAGAAGATCTAAGCATCTGATTATGCTTCCCCCACACCTGCTGTGTGAGAAAGATACTGGGATCTTTTAATAGAAAAGGGGGACACGATGCCTTACTTTAATTGCATCCAGAAGATGAGCAGCCACAGCGCGCGCCTGAGGACTCTCTCCCTCTCCCCGTGCCGCAAGATCTGCCAACTGCATCATCAGCTGCTCCACTCGCTCACACTTTGCTAGCAGTTCCTGTCTGTACGGCCCTGGTAGAGAGTTTGCCAGCCGACGGCCTTCTGCTATCAGCCCCCGTATGGCAGCCTGGCCTATAGACAGAGACATGACAGGCTCCCATTGAAATGTGTCATTTCTCCTGAAACAAACAGGTTTCCCAAACACTCCTGACTACATTATACTAGTGTTTGGACAAACAGACAGTCTCTTCAGGGAAATTAACCAACAAATTGCTTAAAGCTGATAAACATTACACATTTTATCTTTAAGCCACAATCATAATCGAAACATTTTATATCTCTGACAAACAAAAGATTGGTAGTCATTCATTCATAGTCCATATGTGACCACTCAACCAGATTCCCTTGTGTTTATGCCATGTGCATTTGTTTTCAATTGTGCTTCATTCTCATTGGATCATTGGTTTCATTATGGTCAGGTGTTTTTTTGGTCAGGTGCACATTTGCTCATTAGTAGTTTGTATTTATAGCCCTGATTTCGCCATGCATCTTTGTCTAGCTTTGTCATCTTTTGATGCTGTAGTCCACTGTTGCGAATTTCATGTTTTTGCCATGCTTTATCAAGTTAAGTTATGATTATTTTAAAGTGATTGTTTTGTTTGTACACTTTTTGAATCATGAAATAAACTGCATTTGGGCTCATAAAATCGACTTAGCTTCAGTGGAACCATTACAACATTCATAATTCATTAATTTTATCAAGTGGAGGGCAAAAGCTGCTTTATGACCAATTAGAAATTTCTTATGCGACTGCCATTAGGGTGCAAAATGCGACAATCATACACAATTTTTCACTGACTGGCTAATAATTCAGCAAACTATTTACTTCACTTGAAAGTACTAACATCCCACTTAAATAGTATGCAATATTAGAATCCATGTCATTATTAGATGAAGAATGCAGGCGTAGGCGTAGCGTAAGCTCTGAGAAGTGACGAACGCAGAAGTGCAGAGAAGAGAGCAAAACAAAACACCGGTCATGAATTACAAAGTACAAGTACAAAACGAGGATTTGTAAAGAAAAATACTGGAGGATTTCGATATAACCCAAGAGGAGACTGGTTTTTCTTTGCTGTGAACAAAACTTGGTTCTCGCAAGACTAGCATATTCTCATATGCTACGCTACGCCTACGTCATCCGCTGGAACGCCTCTCACTCGTGACCGTGCGAACGACAGTTAGCGGATGCTAGAGATTACAGTTTATAAAGTTTTAAATATGCATATTTTTCTTACACAAACACATCGATTCACTTCAGAAGGAAGTGTGGAGTACTTTTTATGATGGATGGATGCACTTTATTTTGCTTTCAAATCTCAACCACCATTCACTGCCATTATAAAGCTTGGAAGAGCCTGGACATTTTTTAATATAACTCCAATTGTATTCTTCTGAAAGAAGGATGTCATATACACCTAGGATTGCTTGAAGGTGAGTAAATCATGGGGTGATTTTCATTTTTGGGTGAATTATCCCTTTAAAGTTAATTAACAATGAATGGTAATTAAGTTAGCAAGATGACAAGGTCTGTGGTATCAAGATGCAATTTTATGATGTGATAGTATGTCCCAATACTGGTCTTGCCATACACTCGAAATTGTGGATTTTCCCCAAACTTTTAGTGCATAATGTAAGCATGTGAACTGGGACAAGCCCCGGTACTAAACTGTGCAGCTCTGGTCTAGAGTTACTCCAAGACTAAGTTAACCTGAATGTAACATGACCTGTTGTGAATAGGACACGAAGCAGCTATTTATGGTTTGAAATATTTTAAGTATGAACATAAATACAACAGGGACAGAGGAAATAGCCATCTGTCACATCATATAAAGGTCCCGAGTCAAGTGGGCAGTTCCATTCGAATTAAGTCATTCAATATGCCAGTGTTATCCTTTGGGGGAAAAGTAATAGCCTCAGATGACCAGATGAGTATTTTACTACACTAATAACAGACACGGATATAATAACAGTTATTGATTCAATTCTAAATGTAAATGTTTTGCCAAGCTGCTTTTTTTGTTTAAGGGGTAATGTTTTACCTCATTTTGCCACCCACCTACTCCATGATCGTCCACTCCAGGGTTGTTGATCCAGTGCAAGGCCTGCTCCATTTTGCCCTCTAGTGTAACAGCAGCCTTGGCAGGTCTCATGTTGGCGACAGCACGGTTAGTTTTTGCCTGTAAGTTCTGCAAAGCTGTGCCAATCTGTTTGGCCAGCGCTCTAGCCTCAGGAGTATCTCCTTTACCCCTGTGGCACAAAAAAAGGGCAGAACATGAGATTTAACACAAAATAATTAACACATTTATAACAAAATTACCATGAGGTTAAGACAAGAAATAAATAAAAGAATCATTGAGACATTTCTGTGATGGCAAATCTACATTTCTTATTAAAACAGATATTTCTCTTTTTTTTAATGTTGCAAACAGTTTAATATTTTTGTAAAAACGGTGATACATTTTTTAAAGTTTATTTGGCGAATAGAAAGTTCTAACAACAGCATTTATTTGAAACAGAAATCTTATAATATCATTATAATTGTCTTTCCTGTCACTTTCAATTGATTTTAATACATTCTTTCTAAAAAAAAACATTTAAGATAATATTGTAATTATAATAAAAATATTCTTATAATTTCATATTATGAAAGCTCTAAGAGTCACATCAGGCACATTATCCTGGTTACATAATCTGTCCTAACCATGAACATGATGCTGGTTTGTCAAGTTCATATTTTTCCTCATGTGCTGATCAAAGACACAACATTATCTAAACATGTCAGACTGGCATGACTGATATCAAGCTTCAAACCATCTGTCCTTTGAAAGTGGAAAGAACACTTTGAATCTTCCTGTTAATTAAAGGACTCTAACCATATGTACTGTAGGTCTATAATTACATTTTACGAAGTTCAACCAGTCTCGCAGTGAGTCCTGCGACCTCACTGATGGAGCGCAGAATGTCGTCTCTCTCTTTAGGGTCTTCACACAGGTCAGCGATGCGCTTGGCCTCCGCCAGAAGAGCACGGATGTTCTCTTCCCCCTCCGGACCACCGTTAGGATCAGCCAGCCAGCTCTGTACAGAAACAACCATTCACACAACAAGTTCCGTTACAAATGATATTACTGTCACAATCCTTTCATACTTAAATGTGAATATTAATGTGTTAATTTATTTAATATTTTATTTGCCATTTTAAAAGTAAAATAGTGTTGTTGTTTTTTTATTTTATCAGTAAATGGTGTGTTTTTAATTTATTTTGCATCGCTAGAACTATGCTTACTAGTTAGTTAGCAGTATCTTCAAAAGTAAGCTCTTCTGTTCCCTTATTATCAGAACAAACGTACTAGACTGACACTTGTCAACATTTCCTGTTTTGAATTTGAAGGGATATTTATAGTCATATTGTCATTCAGCATAAGGTTATATACAGGTGCATCTCAATAAATTAGAATGTCGTGGAAAAGTTCATTTATTTCAGTAATTCAACTCAAATTGTGAAACTCGTGTATTAAATAAATTCAATGCACACAGACTGAAGTAGTTTAAGTCTTTGGTTCTTTTAATTGTGATGATTTTGGCTCACATTTAACAAAAACCCACCAATTCACTATCTCAACAAATTAGAATACTTCATAAGACCAATAAAAAAAACATTTTTAGTGAATTGTTGGCCTTCTGGAAAGTATGTTCATTTACTGTACATGTACTCAATACTTGGTAGGGGCTCCTTTTGCTTTAATTACTGCCTCAATTCGGCGTGGCATGGAGGTGATCAGTTTGTGGCACTGCTGAGGTGGTATGGAAGCACTTTTCCACGACATTCTAATTTATTGAGATGCACCTGTAATGTTATATAATCATATAGTTTGCTGTCATCTGAACTCATCTGTGGTTTTCTGTCACAGCACCAACAGCACAAAGTACAAGGATTCTTTCTGTTTTTCTATTATACACCCTTTAAATACTTATGAGTCACAGCACATCTCCACTAAATAACATCAGACCAGACAGATTTATGTAACATTTCTTTAAATGAGGACATGTCTGTAATTAAGAGGAACCATTTTAAGTACCCACACGTCCTCTGGGATGCAAATACAATCTCTTCAAATCTGTAAATATAGTAAAATGAACAATATTATAAAATCTTAACAATAGACTGAAATAAAAATAGAACTTTTAGGGAAAACGCTTCACATATCTTTTGTTGTTGACATCAATGGCCATTCATTGACTCAAACCTCAGATTTTGGTGGAAATTCATCTGTGACTTGATTGAAACTATCCAAGCTGCAAATTTTCCAATTCAGCTTATGTAATTTTGAATAATTTTGAATATTTTGGGTCCTGTACCTGTATTAATTATAACAAACATAATATCAATAATAATGATATTAGTTATATATTAATAATAATACATTCCATTGTTGTTAAAGAGAGCAAAACCAACTGAGCACCACTCAAGAAAGACTGAACACACCAATCCACTAAGGAAACATGCTTCAAGACTGACCTGAGCCGTGTCGATTCTCTTGGCGATGGCTTGTTTGGCATTGGTCAGGGCTTCCAGCTTGCGAGCAGCATTCTCCACTTTCCCCACCAGAATATCCAAACCCTGGCCCACCTGCTGAGCTTTCTGCATACCCATAGGGGTGGCACCCTGACCTCTGAAGAAACAGTATAATATAATATAATATAATATAATATAATATAATATAATATAATATAATATAATATAATATAATATAATATAATATAATATAATATAATATAATATAATATAATATAATATAATATAATATAATATAATATAATATAATATAATATAATATAATATAATATAATATAATATAATATAATATAATATAATATAATATAATATAATATAATATAATACAATGCAATACAAAACAATATAATATCTCTATCTAATAGTCTCTCTAATGAAGTCAGAGCCCAGCGTCTGATCTTTCACTTTCACTCCAGCTTTCAACATCCCTGACACATGGACCCAAACTGTACCACACCATTCCTTCCTTCTCCTGTACTCAGCAGTCAGGGATAAACAATCCCCGGAGAATTAGACCACTAACAAACAACGTCTAAACTGTGTTTATTGAAAAACCTGACACACTTTCTCGTGTTGTAAATTAGAAGCAGTTACAGCCCCTGAGAAACATCACACAGGGGTAATGCATTGTATAAATGGTGATGAATATCATTATGAACGGCACACAGCTGCATTAATGCATAATTCAGCTCACGCGAGCGCCACAGGAACATGTGGTGGCATTTGGCTCTCAGTGTGAAATGCTGAACTGAGGAATCTCGTAGTCGGTTGAATCAGCAGTATAATGGGCTTTTATTATAATTTTCTCCGGGTGCACCTGAAGGGGGCGTACCTGGCGCGCACATCTGACACCTGATCCGTCATCTGGCCCAAGGTCTTGGCTGTTCCCAGGATCTCTCGTCTTTCTTTCCCTGCACAAAGCTCACCCACTTTTCCTGCTTCATCCAATATCTGATGCAGCGCATGCTCTCCCGGATCTCCTGTACAAAAACGTCCAGAGCAGGTGTCACAGACATAGTGCTAGGCCACTACACACATACTTTTAATCCATTTCAAATTATGCACATTACACAAATATTATGTACATTAAAAATATACAAATTACATATTAGTACTTAAAGTGTACATATTAGTACCTTTTGAAAGGGTACCACCCCAGTGACAGCTTTT
Source organism: Sinocyclocheilus anshuiensis (assembly GCF_001515605.1). Lineage (NCBI taxonomy): Eukaryota > Metazoa > Chordata > Actinopteri > Cypriniformes > Cyprinidae > Sinocyclocheilus > Sinocyclocheilus anshuiensis. The sequence continues at coordinate 236,285 of NW_015548255.1, forward strand.
GGACCTTTGTAAGTTTGGAGTCTATAAGTTTGTTTTCTTAATAAGAAATTAATACTTTTATTCAGTAAGAATGCATTAAATTGTACACTGAATTGTAAAAATAACAGTGAAGATATTTATAATGTTCCAAAAGATTTACATTTCAAATAAATGCTGGTCTTTTAACTTTCTATTCATCAAAGAATCCTGATTAAAAAAAATCCAACAAAACAAAGCAGCACAACTGTTTTCAACATTGATACTAAAAAGATTTTTTTTGTTTTGTTTTGTTTTTTTTTTGAGCACCAAATGAGCATAAAATAATGATTTCTGAAGGATTATGTGAGAGTGAAGACTGGAGTAATGACTGCTAAAAATTCAGCTTTGACATCACAGGAATCATCAAAAAACATTTTAAAATCATACTGACCCCAAACTTTTGATCAGTAGTGTATTCCATACAGGACTAGTTACAGGGATCATATTATTGTTCCCCAAAAATTAGGGAATTATTTTAATTATTAATAATTTAATTATTATTTTTTTTTAATTCTTATTAAATTATTTGTATTTTTTCCCTAAGAATATTGTAATCTCAAAAACATGCATAATTTGTTTTTTCATTACCCCTTTTTTCCCACTATATAATCAATCTCTCTGACCTGTATAATCAAATGACTCCATTGTACATGCTCCCTTAGCATGTGAAATGAGATACAGGTCCAAATAGACGTCATTAATGCATACATTTTAGCGATCGTGTGCATGTGCTCAAATCTGAAAGTTGCTGAACAATTTGTAATTTCCGCAGCATAGTTTCAATAAATAATCTTATTTTACTTTAGAAGTTTTGACTGAAAGTCACAGTGTTTCTAGCACAAAAAGCTGAAAAATCACAGTGCGCTAATGGATGTTATGTTACCTGGTAGACTGCTAGGGTCCCTCAGCCAGCCTTTAGCCTGACCCATCTTTGACTCAATCAATGCTAGCGCTCTCCTCATGGCCTCTGTGTCCTTCAGAGAGAAAGAGTGTGTTAGTCAGTAATGTCTGTCATATTGGCCCACAGGGCAGGATGTCATAGCATGGAACTGAGTGGTTACAGCTTTTTGTTGCAGTTGCAGTTTATGTGCTCATATGAAGGAGTAGATGCTGAAGGGAGGGTCTCTGCACCTCTTTCCCTCTGACGGGCAGGAGGAGCCTCTGCCTCTCTCAATCACACACACAAAGTGCGAGAGCGGCCCAAATAATCACCACTTCACACTCCATTGCACCACGCACACATTTGAAGAAGAACCCGTCTGGTTCGGTAACTCAGCCGTGCGTATGGCGCTCCTCTCTACTGCAGTCTAAAGCAATAGTCATCTGCACAGGCAATGCATTCATATCAAGAGCACAACACTGAAAGACAAATGAAGGGCATGGGTGTGAAATTAGGTTCAGGACAAGTATCAAGGTCATGCCTTCAATATTGATGCCTCAAAATATTAAGGGTTATTGAGGAGATGTGTGCTATGAATTTTCTAAGCAATCAGACTTATAACTTTTGCTTGGTGGCAATTATTAAAGGGGTCATATGATGCTATTTTAAAGATCATTATTTTGTGTATTTGGTGTAACAGACAACACCTGAGCATCCATTCATAACACATTAGCAATTGAAAACATGCGTAATGCATTATTTTACAAAGTTTTAAATAAAACAAAGATTACTGGAGTAGGTTAAAAAACTTTTACTTCTTGAATTTTAATTTAATGTGTTACTTGCAAAGTTATTATAGTTAACTAAAACTAAAACCATAACCATTACGTTATGAACTAAAAAAATAAATAAATAAAACCATAACCCTAATGTTATTTGAAATAAAATTTAAAAAGAAAAAAATTTAAAAAAATACAAACTTAATTTTGGCTAGTTGCCAAGGCAACATTTCTCATTTTATAATTTCACATTAACTTGATGTACTAAAATAACAACAACAAAAAACTAAAAGTAAACATTAATAGAAACTATACAGACATATAAACTACTAAAAACACCCAGCAAAGTTACTAAAACTTTAAAATAAAAATGAAAAATATAAAAATTAAAATGATTCAAAATATTAATAAATATTAATAAAACTAAAGGTGTTTTCAGTGTACTTCCGCCATATTTGCATCTTTATATCTTTTGACTTGTGGCAGTGTTTTGAGGCCCCACGTGGGGCCCCGCTGGCCCCTGAGGGTCTCAGTCTTACTACTAATATATCATTAAGACATTCTTTTGACTTGGTGCAGCACACATCCTGGCCACAATTTTTGTGGCAAGCATCACTCAAGATACTGATCTGAAAATCTACAGATCTAGTTTTGCTTTGTTGTCTTTAATTCAGCAAGACAAGACAATAATGGACCTTTAAAAAGACTTAGAATTGTGCTTGTGGCCTTTCCAGCAGGAGACACTCTGGCAGCTGAAGCAGCAGTTTCTGGCAGGAAATTAACCCCTCACACCTGCATATGCTGTCTATTACACTCCATCTCACTGGTAAAATACTGTATGTTAAAATTTCTCTAAAATATGCAGCTAGATTCATGTCAGCCAGCTTTTATAAATCCATATCAAAAAGCCTAAATATAGTTTGTGGTTATCCTGAAGCAGAATTGAAGCACAAGTATAATCGATGAGTCTTCTCTCAGCTAAAACGAATTATGCACCCAATCCATTTCCTCTGCCTGCATTGCCTGCCTGCTATCCAGTAACTGCTGCTTTCAAGCCAACCGTTCAGCATCTAGCAAGACAGATCACATTATTTCTAAGTTGATGAGTCATTTCCTATTTGTGTGCATTATTGGATAGATTCAGCTCAGGGTTGGGTTTCATTCGGGTTTTTATAGTTCTTTTTACTTCAGATATTATTGCAGAAAGAAACATTCAATGTAGTAAATGCATTTGCATTTATATACACTTCAAATGTTTAGGGTCAGTCAGATTTTTATTTTTATTTTTTACTTTTAACTTTTACTTAGGAAGGATCCAAAAGTGACTGTAAAGACTTTTACAATTTTACAGACGATTTATATTTCAAATAAATGCTGTTGAACTTTCTATTCATAAAAGAATCCTGAAAAATGTTTCTCAGTTTCCTCACAAACATTAAGCAAGCACAACAGTTTTCAACATTGATAATGATAAGAAATGTTTCTTGAGCACCAAATCAGCATATTAGAATGATATCTGAAGGATCATGTGACACTGAAGACTGGAGTAATGGCTGCTGAAAATTCAGCTTTGCCATCACAGAAATGCATTACAATTTATGCTGTGATTGCAGTTATTTTAAACTGTAATAAAAATTCACAATATTACTGTACAATATTTACTGTATTTTTGATCAAATAAATGTAGCCTTCATTAACAGAGACTACTTATAAAAACAAAAAAACAACCCCAAACTGACCGTTAGTGTATAGAAAAAATTAACATTATATGTGACCCTGGACCACAAAACCAGTCATAAGGGTCAATTTCTCTAAATTGAGATTTATGCATCATCTAAAAGCTGAATAAATAAGCTTTCCATTGATGTTTGGTTTGTTAGGATAGGACAATATTTGGCCGAGATACAACTATTCTGGAAAATCCGGAATCTGAGGGTGCAAAAAAGTCAAAATATTGAGAAAGTCGCCTTTAAAGTTGTCCAAATGAAGTTATTAGCAATGCATATTACTAATCAAAAATTAAGTTTTAATATATTTACAGTAGGAAAATTACAAAATATCTTCATGGAACATGATCTTTACTTAATATCCTAATGATTTTTGGCATAAAAGAAAAATCAATAATTTTGACATATACAGTGTATTTTTGGCTATTGCTACAAATATACCCCAGCGACTTAAGACTGGTTTTGTGGTCCAGGGTCACATATATTTACATGTAAAATGTATAAAAATGAACCTAATTCTTGCTTTAGAATTTAATGTTGCATAAGTATTTCACATGCTGTGGTATTACAAGCAAAGAGTTCAGAAATAGGCCAGGACGTCTAAACCTGATCAATATTTCATGATGGAGTCAGACGGCCTGTTTGAACAATCTCTGCTTGAATATGCATTCTGCTTATGTGCTTGATCTCATGACGGATATCTCAAGCTGTGGAGAATTACAATATGGAAGTAGACTGTTGCTGAGTTACAATGATGAACTTACTCTTCAAGAATAAGACACTGGAAAGCTGAAACATTATTAAGCTGGCTGACAACATCTGTCTCCCTTTAGCTAACAGAGTAAATAATGTCAAGAAAGATTTGGGCCAACTGTACTTAGGTTATTGGCTGACAAAAGCTTTAAAAAGATTAAAAGATTACAGTTTTGAGTGAAACAATAAATGAATCTATGCATTGGCTTTTTCTTCCATAATTCATTCCCCGCAAATGGACTTTGTGCTGTGTGAATGAGGGAGCTGAAGAGCAATAACTACGTCAATCCATCTTTCATGTTGTCAGTCATAAGGCACAAGGGAGCCCAGAGTCAGAATTGAGTTTTAATTCAATTTTGCCTTAAGACAAAAGCAAGAGGGTCCAATGCTAAATGTATGCTACATTCAAAAGATTGAAAATGTACTGCATCAGAATGATTATTAGATTAGCTAACCATTTATCACCAAATGCTCTCTGTATATCTCAGATACGTATTTTCTTACAAAGGAAATTTAGGCTCATGCAAAATCAAAGTTTTGATATGCTATACTCCTAAACAACCAGATTAACTCTTAGTACATGCAAATGAATACATTTAAAATGTACATTATTTCTTTTCAGGGAGAATGAACAAAAATATTGATTATTCTTCTTGCACTCAGAGGCGTATAAAAAAAATTTGGTCCATTAAAATCCATTTTTGGTCCATAAAAATGGGCCATTGTCTGATTAAGAGCCACATGGCTTGAAACATAACTTTTTGTGAGAACTTGCTACAAATATTTTTTTCTACTTTTGGAGCTATGCTGTGCCAACTTGTTTTCTTCCTAGTTTGTTATTTTTTGTAATTGAGCACCCACACTGCACTTCTTTGCCTGCTAGATGTGCATACTTTTTTGTTACATTTTTGGTGACCATTAAAATCCTCTCAAAAATGTTACTTTAACATGAAAATCACATTCCTCCAACTAGCAATAGCCAGTGCCTCGTGACTAAACTAGGGCTGCTCTATTATGGCAAAAATCATAATCACGATTATTTTGGTCAATATTGTAATCATGATTATTTAACACGATTATGAGTGGGCCACATGACCAAAATTTTATATGAGTGATTTATTTAAAGATAGCGATATATATCAAATATATATTTTCTGTAAATGAGGTTGCTGTGACATGTATTTACATAATCGTTGGAGGCCGAAATCGAAATCAAAACTGTATTTCAATTAATTGCACAGCTCAAGAATAAACCACTTGTAATTGCTAAACTAAAAGGTAAAATACAGGTGCATCTCAATAAATTAGAATGTCGTGGAAAAGTTCATTTATTTCAGTAATTCAACTCAAATTGTGAAACTCGTGTATTAAATAAATTCAATGCACACAGACTGAAGTAGTTTAAGTCTTTGGTTCTTTTAATTGTGATGATTTTGGCTCACATTTAACAAAAACCCACCAATTCACTATCTCAACAAATTAGAATATGGTGACATGCCAAACAGCTAATCAACTCAAAACACCTGCAAAGGTGCAAACTCACCAGACCTGAACCCAATAGAGAATCTATGGGGTATTTTCAAGAGGAAAATGAGAACCAAGAGACCAAAAACTGCAGATGAGCTGAAGGCCACTGTCAAAGAAACCTGGGCTTCCATACCACCTCAGCAGTGCCACAAACTGATCACCTCCATGCCACACCGAATTGAGGCAGTAATTAAAGCAAAAGGAGCCCCTACCAAGTATTGAGTACATGTACAGTAAATGAACATACTTTCCAGAAGGCCAACAATTCACTAAAAATGTTTTTTTTATTGGTCTTATGAAGTATTCTAATTTGTTGAGATAGTGAATTGGTGGGTTTTTGTTAAATGTGAGCCAAAATCATCACAATTAAAAGAACCAAAGACTTAAACTACTTCAGTCTGTGTGCATTGAATTTATTTAATACACGAGTTTCACAATTTGAGTTGAATTACTGAAATAAATGAACTTTTCCACGACATTCTAATTTATTGAGATGCACATGTATAGGCCATTGGCTATTTTAATAAAAAGAGGTCCAATATGTCCCACTGTAATTTCCTATTTTAACAGGAAATACGTAAACACGAAAGCAAACTGCAATCGTCAAGCCACTTCATTGGGTATTTAAAAGTGGGAATAGCTGTGTATCAGGAGTCATTGAGCATAAATTCATGTTAATCAGGTTAACGGAATGTGTACAGATGTTAGTGATTAACTGTGAGACGGAGTGTCCAAATGAGGGATGAAGTGAGACTGAAGTAAATATGGACGTGGAGGGTGAGTGATGGCGCAGTGTCATTCTACGACACATCTAAAAACAACCCCTCTAATTGCTATTTATTGTTTTGTTTTGGTCCTGGGTTTCTGCTGTATACAGGGATATAGCATATAAAAATGGCAAGCCAGGCTGAGAAAAAAAAGGCTTCTATCAAACATCATGCAGGAAAAAAACAAGAATGAATATACTAACACACACATACTGTTAGCAACACAATGATCTGGCATGCAGTTTGTCGCATTACAGAGCAGGAGAGAGGAGAGCTTACCTTCTATAGGAAAGGAAAAAATGGAAGAACACAGAAAAGAAAGAGCAAAAAGAAAGAGGCATTTTTACAGAGTTATACCAGGGCAAACAGAAAAACAGAGGTGACAGCAAAGTAAATGAAAGCTTAGGAAACTGATTTTCAGAGTAGAGTGATTTCTTATGGAAATATTTAATATGCATGCTCAGCAAGCAGGGTGTCATCAGTCAGCGAGGGATCAAATTATTCAGTAGGCTTCATGAAATATTGAAACGCAGATCATTAATCTTACTGTTAAACACTGATGCCATGTGTACAGTATATGGTGATATTTTTCCACCTATGCTGGTTATCAGGCCTGTGTTTTTATGTCATATAGTCAGTGAATTCTGAGCCTGACTGTGAACAGTGTTGGGAAATGGAACAGATTATTACATTAGCAGGAAGGGAGTGTCACATTCATTTAGGGAGAAAAACAAAGATACACCAAGGGGTCTCAATAGAGCGCAGCAGTGACTGCCCACTTTTGAAGCGGCCATGTATTATTTCTGTCAATTTTTTATATGCATATAAAAACGATGCATTAAGAGCCTGGAGGCGAAAACTTTTTGATTTTTGATTTGAAGATCAGGGTAAATTTATTAAACTTATTTTGTCTTCGGTGAAACATGTAAGTATCTTCTGTAGCTTCTGAAGGGCAGTACTAAATGGAAAAAAAAATGATATTTAGGTAAAATAAGGAATGTACACATCTTCATTCAATTCAAAAGTTTACACCCCAGGCTCTTAATGCATCGTTTTTCCTTCTGGAGCATCAGTGAACGTTTGAAACTTTCGTAATAGTTGCGTATGAGTCCCTCAGTTGTCCTCAGTGTGAAAAGATGGATCTCAAAATCATACAGTCATTTTTGGAAAGAGTTCAAATATGCAAAATATGCAGGAAACCAAAGAATTTGTGGGACCTGATGGATTTATCTGAAGAACAGTGGGCAGTTTAACTGTTCAGGACAAACAAGGGGCTCGTGAACAACTATCACAAAACAAAACGAAAAACAGCTGTGGGTCATCCAGGTAACAACACAGTATTAAGAATCAAGCGTATATGTAAACTTTTTAACGGGGTCATTTTTATAAATTCAACTATTATTTTCTCTTGTAGACTATTTGTAAACGTCTTTTATGTGAAATATCTTAGTCAAGTCAGTACTAAATAAAAAATAACACGCATTTTGTATGATCTATACACACAAATAGTTTGCCACTAGGGAGACTGACTCTGCTACATCATTTGCAATGTTTTCGAAGTAGGTGATCAACGCTGAGATATTTTGCCACCATTACTATTTCCACACTATCCAGTAGCCCCTCACTGCAGAACACAAGATCCAGGGGGCGTGGTTGGATCCACATCTAGGGGGTGGAGATTGGTAGGTTTAGGGGTGGAGATGGGTGGGTTTAGGGATCAGGGGGTGGAGACGGGTAGGTTTAGGTGTATGTAAGGTGGGAGGAGTTGGATCTGGATCCAACCACGCCCCCTGGATCTTGTGTTCTGCAGTAAGGACCATCTCACAATATCAGTGACTTTAATGATTTTTTTTAGTTTTTTAGTTTTTTTATTAAAATGTAAAAATCACACCGAAAGATTGACACATTATCCCTAAAAGTTAATTCTTTTACTAAAAGTTCTTTCTCTATGGAAGAAATGTATGAGATTTTGACTTCTCTCAACCACTGCCACTGTCACGTCTTTTGTAAACACAGTGCAATAACAGTAATTGTTCAACTTTATTTATTTGTAACTTGCCCAGGGACTGCAGGACATTAGTTGTCTATCCCAGGGAAGCCAACATAGCTTAGTGTAACCGTTTAAGGTGGGGTTTTAGAAAGGAGTCTATGTATGTATGTATGTACATGATAAAGCTCATACTTTGTTGGCCCAGGCATCCTCGTCCCATGAAGTGAGTTGCAGCACTCTGATTATCTCGTTGATCTCAGCGCTCATCTTCTCAAACGTGTAGTTTCTGTTCTTCAATGCCTCCTCCACACCGTGACTCTTGGTGCACTTGGTTGTCACAAAGATTTTAATGGCTGATGGGTATCAAAAAACAATTTTGTTAGTCCTCCCTTTCATGGGCTATCTAAAACCGTTGTACAGATAAAGATGAGAGTGTGGTTTATATCTGATGTGTCCAAAAATCAAGCAACTAATTATCACCATATGAGTAGACAAATTTGCAAACATCGACATTAAAAGCCTTTCTGTCATGTGCAGATGAGCTGCCATCAACCTGGCTATTTATTGCTGAGCCAACAGCAGAAAGCCAACTGGATGAAGGGAAAAATCTATCCCTCCCCGCAAGACGGTTAAATGGCTCCAATTATCAGTGTTGCCATATCAACGAGCTGGCACACAAAGACCACACACGGCACGCACGCACGCACACACACACACGCACACACACACACACACACACACACACACACACACACACACAGCAGTTCGCTGTCTCTCACCTGATATAAGCACAGGCAGCAGCTCTTTCACTGTGTTCATGGAGGTGACCAGCATCACACGGTGCTCCTGGTGTGTCAGCTCCTGTTGCCTCTCGTCAATCATCTTTGCCATTTTTGTCATGCCTAACAAATTCATACATCAATACAGTGATGATGTAGAGGTCAAAAATAGATGTTCATTTTGTGATTTGCCAAAGATTACATTTAACAGTGTAATTATATTAGATTTTTAAAGATTAACTTTAAGTGAGCATGATGACAACAAGGGTAATCTATGTAAAAATAATCGGTCGATAAAGTCGATACATGTATATCCAGTATCAAAATCTAAAAATATACAGTGTTCAAATGTTTGGGGTCAGTAAGATTTTTAAATGTCTTTGAAAAACGTCTCTTATGCTCACTTAGGCTGCATTTATTTGATTAAAAAAACACAATCATATAGTGAAATATTATTACAACTTAAAATAACTGTTTTACATTTTATTATATTTTAAAATGTAATTCATTCCTGTGATGGCAAAGCTGAATTTTCAGCAGTCATTTCTTATTATTATCATCAATCAGCATTGAAGACAGTTGTGCTGCTGATAGGATTAGTTCACTCCAGAATTTAAATTTCTTGATAATTTACTCACTCCCATATCATCCAATATGTTTATGTCTTTCTTTCTTCAGTCCAAAAGAAATTAAGGTTTTTGAGGAAAACATTCCAGGATTTTTCTCCATATAGTGGACTTCAATGGGGATCAACGGGCTGAAGGTCCAAATTGCAGTTTTAATGCAGCTTCAAAGGGCTCCACACGATCCCAGCCGAGGAATAAGGGTCTTATCCAGCGAAACGATCGGTCATTTTTCAACGTGATTACGTAACGCGTGAAGTCGTAGACGCGCATCACAGAGCTATAGTGTAAGATGAGCATTTGTGCTTAAAAAGTATATAAATTTTTTAGAAAATGACAGATCGTTTCACTGGATAAGACCCTTATTCCTCGGCTGGGATCATGTGGAGCCCTTTGAAGCTGCATTGAAACTGCAATTTGGACCTTCAGCCCGCTGATCCCCATTGAAGTCCAGTATATGGAGAAAAATCCTGGAATGTTTTCCCCCAAAACCTTAATTTCTTTTTGACTGAAGAAAGAAAGACAAACATTTTGGATGAAATATGGGTGAGTAAATTATCAGGAAATTTTAATTTAAGTGAGGAAAATAGCCTGATCAAGGCTACTAGCAACTGAAAATGCCTCACTTAAATAGAAATTCGTCCTTCAAAAACAACATACCACCTAATAAAAACAGTTGAAGAGGAGATATATAACAAATAAACAGTTTTTCATGGTCATACCATCATTCAAAGAGAGTAATCTTTAAAAAAACAAAAACAGTAACAAAAGCATCTGAAAATAATAATTCAACCATAATAACAACGGATTCCATTCATGCAAAAAGTCTCTGCCAACTGTCCACTTGCATGAGCCAGATGTCAACAGTGTCAACTTTAAATTCAAATCAGAAAGAAATGAAACCTCTTCAAAAGGAAGTAACAGAGAAATAAAAACATTTATCAAATGTACCTGGTCCGAGGTTTTTAGTATAAGTGATCAAGTCCTCCATGGTTTCCACAACCTCTGCAACGGTCAGGTACTCCAGGATGCCTTTACACACCCGGATAATTTTACGCACCTTAAAAAGACACAAAAATACGAATTTTATCAGTATTTCCAGGGAATCAAACCTTTACATTGCTAGTGCCATGCTCTACCATTTGGGCTACAGGGATCCCAGTGGACTAATGTTTTATTCTGCAGGTCTCTGCCACAAACAGACAGACCCTCAAGATATAGTACCATAACATCATGCTTACTCAGTGCCCTGTGAACAACACAGCTCCTTGAGAAAGATGATAGCAGCACTATTAAAGTTTGTCATTTCTCCTATCACACATGCAGACATGGTCTTATGTTTACGCGGCGCAGCGTGATACAACGCAACGCGTAAAAAGACAGTATAAGTCATTATAGTCCGTAATTATGTCCCCACTGGATGCAACAAATGCCTCGTTTATAATGGGTTTTAATGTTTTTGTCTCGTCGCTCCGGCCGGACAAGGCATCACAGTATGGTAAGGGGCGTAACATTTCCGTCACACACTTGAGGTATTCGGCCAATCACAACACACTGGATAGCTGGCCAATCAGAGCACAGCTCGCTTTTCAGACCGATGAGCTTTGTAAAAATCGACGCGTTTCAGAAAGGCGGGGCATAGAGGAGAAACAATAATGTACAGTATGTGGAAAATAATGTTCTTTTTAGCAGCATCATATAACCCCTTTAATAGAGCTCAGAGTTAGCTTTCAGCACAACCCGATGATCTAATATCTTGCCGGTAGATGAACATACACACCACACAATCTGTGCTCTCTTGGAAATGTTTCTTTTTATTATACATGATAGAATAGGGTTTTTTATTATTATTGTATAATAGTATAGCAGTCATTGGCACTAAATATGCATATGTTCTCACTCATTAAAAGGAGCATTTTTGGTTTTTAATACATATTACAAGCCCATTTACACTGTGCTGCTGGGTTCATATCTGGTCTTGTGATGAGAAATCTTGTGACCCGCAGAAGCAGAAACTTCAGAAGTAACTCCCGCTGATAGAAGACACACTGTGTGCAAGGTGGCTCACTCAAATCATGTGCTCACAGGATATGTGGAGCACGGCACATTAAAACCACAAATTACAATGCATGATAAGGCACTATGTGTTTAATATCGTTAGGCCAGAAGAAAAGCCTTTTTTGTAAAGATCCAAAGAATTCAAAGAACTGATTATTATTCAGCAGAAAGACAGAAATATTTTACAAATCCAATTTGTTTTATTCAATTTCAGACTATATGAGTATTTTACACAGGATCTTTCAAGTGTCTAATGAGGTTCAAAAAGAAAGCCCACATGCAATATTCACATCCAACTGTCAAATAATCAACAGTACATAAATCACTCTTCACAAGAAAATTACTTGGTTAAGATAACAATCTTGCTTTCAGTCAAAACCCTCTTTCAAAATTTAATATGACATTTCCCAGAGAAAAAGGTGTGATATCTAATATCATCAATGTACACAAAAAAAAAAAATTGTTAGGTTTGACAGTTTCACAAAGCAGGGTTTTGGAGGAGAATATATTGTGTCACTGTCGACTGACAGTTTCACATTAATAGCAAAGCATCTGAAAAATTGCCAAGTTTGAAATAAAAAAGATTACTGTGCACTTTACAATCACACATTGCCATCCAAACAGCACTAAATTTTAAAGTGAATATAAAAATGCCATGAAATGGTCGAGAGTAAAAAGAGGAATATCAAAGAGTAATATTTAAAACACTTCACTTTTAATATTTAATTAAAACATTATGTCTTTCTATCACTGTGATCTATTTGTTCACAAAGCCAAGAACATATGTTTTATTGTATGATTCTGAGTTTAATGTCAGTAAATGACTTCTGCAGGTGTACAATACTATTCAAAGGTTTGGGGTCAGTAAGTTTTTTCAAAGAAATCCCTTAAGCTCAACAAGGCTGCATTTATTTGATGAAAAATACAGTAAAACAATTTTGTGAAATATGTTTACAATTTAAAATAACTGTTTTCTATTTTAATCAAATATTTTTTTTCTGCAATGCAAAGCTGAATTTTCAGCAGCCATTACTTCAATTTTCAGTGTCACATGACTCTTCAGGTATCATTCTAATATACTGATTTGCTGCTCAATAAACATTTTTTATTACTATTAATGTTGAAAACAGTTGCGGTGATTAATATTTTGGATGAGACCATAATACATTTTTTCGTGATTCTTAGATGAATAGAAACAATGGAATAGCTTTTATTTGAAACAGCAATCTTTTGTAACATATACATTATAAATATCTTTGTCACTTTTGGTCAATTCAGTGCATTCTCGCTGAATACTGAGTTTCTTTTGAATATGTATTAGGATTAGGCTACACTGTAAAAGACATGAACAAAAATCATTAATCTCAAATACTTTTATTAAAACATTAATCATCGTCCTTGTCTAGGGTTGCAAAAAGGTGGAAAATTTCCAGTAAATTTCGGAAATATTCCAGAAATTTTGGAAACTTTCCAGGATTTTTTGGAATATTCCAGGGATTTTTGTAAAGTTTCTGGAAATTTTCCACCCTTTGCAACCCTATCCTTGACTTCATCATCGAGATAGCCCCCATTCCCATTCATACCTCTGCCTCGTCAAAGGTCAGAAGCAGGTCGGAAGTGCCTGACAAGATGCCCCGCGAGCCATCGATGAGGTAATCACGGGCCGGGACAGAGTAGGGGTCTGTCCTCAGCATATGAGCTGCTTCCACCAGCTTTGCACAGGCATTCTCCACCCTGAGAAACAAACAAAAAAAAAACATCATGACTGAGTAACTACTTAGCCTTTTATACAAGCTTAAAAAAAAAATCAAATATGAATATTCTAGTATATATACAGTGGGTACGGAAAGTATTCAGACCCCCTTCAATTTTTCACTCTTTGTTATATTGCAGCCATTTGCTAAAATCATTTAAGTTAATTTTTTTTCCTCATTAATGTACACACAGCACCCCATATTGACAGAAAAACACAGAATCGTTGACATTTTTGCATATTTATTATATATATCTATATATATATATATATCGATAGATAGATAGATAGATAGATAGATAAATCATACTGTATGAATCTATACAAATCTGTAATGGCTTGCACTATTAAAAATGCTCAATACTAAATAAATGCAATATTCAGTGCAAAAAGAAAAACTATGCATTTGACTCAAATAGGAGGAGACATTACTAATTGATTTAATTGCAATTAAATCAATGGCCCACTAAATCACAAATCAAGATTATTTAAACACTCAATTCCCAGAAATGAGAGCAGTAAATAACTCCAAAGCTTTCCAGCAAGCAGTGTAAAATCTTCTCTCAGACTGGATAACACTAGAAATGAAAGCATGTCCCAGTCACCCCACGGCCCATGGGGAGAGCGGGATGATGACATGTTCCGGGGGAGACCTCTCTTAGAGACCCAGACTTACGCAGGCACCTCCCTGTATGAGGCACCACCCGGGTGTCAGTGCTTACAACACAGCCTATATAGAGAGAGGTTCGCATTTCCTGTCACCAACCACATGTGTGCTGATTGAGGAGCCCTGTGCCAGCTTGTGCTTATGGTGCCAAATGTGTCAGCTAAGACTTTTGCTGTCTTTAACTGAGCCCATCTGCCCAGCCAGTCATTTCAAATAGATACAGATTAAAGGGGTCATATGATGCAATTTCAATTTTTCCTTTCTCTTTGGAGTGTTACAAGCACTTCGTGCATAAAGAAGGTCTGTAAAGTTGCAAAGACTAAAGTCTCAAATCCAAAGAGATATTCTTTATAAAAGTTAAGAGTCAACCACACCTACCTAAAACGGCTCGTTCTAACACGCCCCCACATATCTACGTCACAATGTGGGAAGATTTGCATAGTGGACGAAGCGGAGTCCAGCCTGGGGTCGTCACATGAGGTTGCCGCAAGCCCTCTGGCCATTCCTCACTCTAGCCCCCAGTTTCCGCTCACTCTAGGCCGCCGTGTGTGACGTTGTGTTTTGTTGTGAAAGAGAAACTACTTTGTTTGGCCTTCCAAAAGAGGACACAGCTAGAAATCAGTGGTTAAG
>NW_015548255.1:251281-252376 GCF_001515605.1 Sinocyclocheilus anshuiensis
TAAAAAGACAGTATAAGTCATTATAATCCGTAATTATGTCCCCACTGGATGCAACAAATGCCTCGTTTATAATGGGTTTTAATGTTTTTGTCTTGTCGCTCCGGCCGGACAAGGCATCACAATATGGCAAGGGGCGTAACATTTCCGTCACATGCTTGAGGTATTCGACCAATCACAACGCACTGGATAGCTGGCCAATCAGAGCACACCTCGCTTTTCAGACCAATGAGCTTTGCAAAAATCGACGTGTTTCAGAAAGGCGGGGCATAGAGGAGAAACAATAATGTCAGTAAATGACTTCTAAAATAAAAATCATTTGAACCTTAAACCGCATAAGCACATTTCATTACACCAAATACACAAAATAATGTTCTTTTTAGCAACATCATATGACCCCTTTAATACAGATACACACATTTTATCATCCGCCAAGCCTGATCAAGTCTAATCACTTTGAAAGGTAACAGCACACCTCTCCTTGATATGCAGCACAATTTGAGTAATCATTCATGCCTGTAGGACAAATTATGCAAATGCAGGCTAAAACCTTATTATAATTAACTATGAGCAATAAAAATAGTGAATCTTGTCTTAGCATACACTATTAATAACTGTAAACATTTCTTCTAAATTTAACCTCCATCTGTTTCTCCAACTAAATTTGGACTTGCTTAGTATGAATGACCATATCACAGTTTGTTATTCCGGTTTGTCATTTATTTCGCATTTGTACAATCTTCTGAAAAATTATTCCCCTCTGGAGCCCGATTAGTGAGCCAAGAGAAGCCGTGCAGGGTCCATATGGACCTGTCAACTCCACTGCTGCTCTGAGGATCTTATGAGGTCTTACAAATCTATATCCTCCTGAGACCCAGCTATGGAGTTTTTGTCTCTGTAGTGGACATTATATTTTAGTGAATTTCTCTGAGACCTCACATGTCACAGTTTTAAGTCTGGATGTCATGTAAAGAGCACATTCAGGGCTTTTCAGAGATACCAGATGTTTGGAAGTTTCTCCATGGCCACTCCCTCTGCTTGGTCTTTAAAAATGGCTGACATTAATTTAGTGATAAAATTGTACATCCTTATGGAAAT
>NW_015548255.1:252836-267217 GCF_001515605.1 Sinocyclocheilus anshuiensis
TGGGAGACACAATAAATGAATAGGAAAATAAATTATATATCAATATTCTTATGAAATATTAGATATTATTATGACAATCTGGAAAATTATTACTCCCATTATTACACTTCTTTTTTCCAACATGCTGTCCCAACAGCACATTAATATGCAAATTAGGTACAGTGTATAGATAACATTGTGTTTAATGGGAAAACCAGTTTATGGAAACTTTACACACATATTGCATAAAGTAAAATGGTACAGTATATCAAATCATTTTGTTATATCTTTTATAACATAGCTGAGAATCATCCTTATACAAAGTTTGGTATAAAAAAAATCCTGAAACCTAAAAATTGATTGGTGATTTTTTTTAAAAATCCCATTGTTTTTCCCTTTTCATGTTTATTCATGTCATTTTATTTTGAGTCCTGGTGTCCTCTACAGAGGACATAGCATAACATATGAATAAAATATAATTTTTAAAAAATGTTATTTTTCCTTTTTTTCTTATGTTCTAAACAATAAATGACATGAAATGACAATGTAATGGCTTTTTTCCCCTGGTGGTCAGTACAGGAGGATATTTCAGGTATATTTACTGTTTTTACGTCTTCATCTTAGATAATATGCAAACTGGTTTATCAATACATCCCACATATTTTGCTGGAACAAATCAAATGTCATACAACAGCACAATGATATGCAAATTAGGTACAGTGTATAGATAACATTGTGTTTAATGGACAAACCAGTTCATGTAAATTTTACACACATATTGCATAAAGTAAAATGGTATATCAAATAATTTTGTTATATTTTTTATAACATATTTGAGAATCATCCTTATACAAAGTTTAGTATAAAAAAATCCAGAAACCTAACAAATTGATTGGTGATATTTTTTAAATCCCATTGTTTTTGCCTTTTCATGTCTATTCATGTCATTTTATTTTTTAGAAAAACTGTCCTCTACAGAAGACGTAGCATAACATGAATAAAATATAATTTTTCAAAAATGTTATTTTTCCATTTTTTTCTTATGCTCTAAACAATCTAAGCTTTTTTTCTGGTTCTCAGGAGGACATACATACATCTATATAATATAAAGTATATTATATACAAAACATAATAAAACATAATAATTTAATACTAAATAACATTTTTAATGAAAAATCTCTCTCTCTCTCTCGCTCTCTCTCTCTGTCTATGTATATATATATATATATAAATATATATATATATATATATATAAATAATCAAAAATAAGTTATTATTACATAATATAATGTTGCATTTTTATTTTATACAATTTAAATATACATTAGAATATTATATTTCTTTACATATAATATAAAAACAAGATATACAGTATAATATATAAAATAGTGTTTCTTGATCCAGTTCTCTCCTCTTCTCTCCATCATTTTTTGCCATCGCTCCACTTTCAAAAATGATGTATGTATGTATGTATGTATGTATGCGTATGCGTATGCGTATACATATACACATACACATACACATACACACATACATACAGTATATATGTATATATACACATATTTGTGTTTTATGCAAATTTAACATAGATAATAATTATACATAAATAGATTTAATATATAATATAGAAAATAATGTCTTGACCCAGTTACCTCCTCTTCTGTCTTTGCTAGTCATCTCCCCACTTTCCTTGTCAAAAAAGCATTAAAAAAAAACTAAATTTGCTGTTTTCTGGACTGTTTTACCCTTTAAGGTTTGAGGAACAAAGGAAAAAGCACCTGTTTGTGTTCTCTGTGACTTTCTGACTTAGAGCATCTGAGAGAGTGATGAAAAAGATGGTGAAAGATACACAAACAGACAGTATGCATCAATATTAAACAGATTTAATACTAACTGCTCCATCTGCATCAGCTGCCAAGACACCACTTCACACAGCCGGGGAGACACTAGAGAGAGCAGTCATATAGTTTTTGAGTAGACTTATCAATAATGCATCGTAAGCTCGGTGGAAAACGCCCCCCCAAGCTTCAGCAGTGAGCGGATGACTCAGTCAAACTCAAGCAATCGCAGTCCTGCAAGACCTTATTTAATCTCCATCACACTGTACATTATTTCAAGCTTTCTTCAAGGTCAATACATCAAAGACCTCAAACTCTGACATTAGGCTTTGTAGGCATCTAAAATCAGTTTGAACAATCCTGTATAATATATCATGACTTTAAACTTCTCTTGACAATGTAAAGGCACATGCTTTGTTAATCCTGTGCAATGAGCGCATATGTGTTCAGTGTGATTAGAACTAATTTATGTTCACATGACAAGCGCCTGGAGAGAGACAGGAAGCACAGGTCTTACTTAATGAAGGCCGGAGGCATGTCTCTCTTCATAATCTTGTCTTCTGTGGTCTGTACCGTCTCCTTCCCCACCTGAGAACACATGTAAAACAAGCTTGTTTACAAGATGCATAATGAGACCATTAAATGCATTTCTATTTTTATGACACCAGCCTCCACTCAAAAAGGTTATACACACTCATAGGGAAAAGATTCAGCCCTCAGGCAGACCAGATTGACACAGCTTGTAAATGGAGTCGCTCTGAGTGTCTGGACACAATAAGGGCCTGTGTGTCTTGGATGAGCCCTGAGGCTGATCTACAACTCGCTGTCTGGGATGCTGCCAATACTTCCAACTGTCCAATCTGAAACAACAACCCATGCTGCTCATCTGCCATTATCACACCCAGTTATTGAGTATTTCCAGAATGAACACATCGGAAAAGGAAGATGCAATCAACACATATACAAACATGTAGTTAAAAAATAAAATAAATAACAAACAAATTGCAAAAGAAAAAATGTAAAAGAAAACTAAACACAAAATGAGAAACAAAACAAAACAAAAAAAGGGAAGCTCTAATAATTCTAGAAAAAAATGGAATTGCTTTGATTTTATGATTTTGCTATGATTTTAATTTAATGTTATCAATGTTATACCATGTTATTAAACTCTTTTCTGATTCAATGATTTATTTATTTAATTACTTTTCATAAATCAGTTCAAACTGTCTGTCTCATCGATTCAAAACCCCGTCTCTGAGCCACTGATTTATCTGCATCACACAAAAAGAGCGATTTTTTTGCTATAATCGCACAACCCTATCAACCATTAATCTGAAACATGAATCTTAAGTGTCCAAGCAAAGAAAAGTGCCCCCAATTCTCTCTTACATCACAGCATAACCACGGTTTGATTTTTAAACCATAACCCCAAGGTGACAAGATATCAGACCACACACACATTGCTCCCATGCACGTGGTCTATTTGCCCTTTCACTGGACATCAGGAATGACATTACAGTGTCCTTCTTTAGAGTCCACTAATGCAGAGATAGCAGCGTAACAGAGAGATGTTTGTTATCTCCACACGGCACATGGCCACTTCCCGCCTGCTCTTTTTTCCAATGATGTAATTACACTGAGGCAGTCACATTCATTTCTCTATCCTCCATCTCTGAATCATATTTGAAGAAGATTTTTAAGCTCCCATCAAGCTTTTCATGATCTGACATTTGGAAATATATATATATAAAATATATATACCTTTTATTTGATTGTAGCAAGGAATAACAATGAAGTGAGAAACAGGTCAAACAGACGCAAGTAGTAAATAATAGAGTGCATTGATTCACAGCCGATGACCTGCTAAGGACCATTGATCACATTGGAATGCGCAAAGCATGCAGTTGTGTATGGAGGATGGTGCTTTTGTAGTGCAGAGTGCTCTTTTACGGAGTTCTAATTGGGTGAAGGGGACTCATAAATAAGGCTAACTGGGTTAACTGCTGGGCTAAAGTGGGAACAGAGATCACATATGCACACAGCAGCCAGTCACAAACATCAACCCTGTGCACGCTGTGAAGAATGCTGCATGGCCTGTTTGGTGGATGTATTCCACAGAATTTAAAGCCTTTCATTGCAGTTCTGGATAAACATGATGTACCCTTCCAAAAAAAAAAAAAACATAGTCAAACTGTCATGTGGTCAGAGAGTTGAACACTTGCACTTATTATTTTCAGTGTATCTGAGGCTTATAGTGTCTATTGGTACCTGATATATTGAAACGCTCTTCTCAGTGGGGCCTCCACCTTACGCTACTCTTCAGATACTGGACCTGCAACCACATTCCACAGTTATTCTTAGCTCAGTGTCCTGGTCTATAAG
Source organism: Sinocyclocheilus anshuiensis (assembly GCF_001515605.1). Taxonomy (NCBI): domain Eukaryota; kingdom Metazoa; phylum Chordata; class Actinopteri; order Cypriniformes; family Cyprinidae; genus Sinocyclocheilus; species Sinocyclocheilus anshuiensis. The sequence goes on from NW_015548255.1 coordinate 257,036, forward strand.
GCCATCCGAGGGGCAAGAAGTAATGGTGGTAAATAAGAGCCCACTCCCAACTTAGTGTGGGGTTTACAAGCACCAAAGAGTCTAATGCAACCAAAGTGACAGGTGCACAAAATATGTATTTAGAACGATACTGAATTAAGTATCCTATTGCTTCCTGTATCTAAACTGGATGGACTCTTAATTAAATGGTATGTTCACTGATTTTCAACCAGCTTTTTATTGTTACAATGCCAGTGGTATAAGTAAATGAAGAATGCATATTATTTTTTTCATTTTATCAACACCAAGATATTCCAGTTTATTTGTCAGCAAATAAATGGTTTTACATCATCCAATGGACTTTTTTGACAGGGCTTTTGTGAAAACTACATATTATACATCCAAATTTTTGTATCCTCACTCATGGATAGTCTGATCAGGCCCAATGCATTATGGGTGTTGAAGTTTTCCTGCCTTTTTTCACCAGTCATTTTTCTCTGTTCTCTCTAGTCGTGTGGCACTTATTTAACTAGTACGTTGTCAAAAATGTCTACTTTTGGAAAAGGAGTGTAAAAGTGCTACAGTAAAAACTTATTAATTGGTTAACTATAAGATACCTTATGTATAGAGTGAAAAATATTTCATTTGATGGAGCAATATGATAAACATAATAACAAACAACATTTCCAGAAGTCCCAGTGTGAAACATCACATTTGATTAAAATTAATTAATTAATGGTTTTTTTACCATTTATATACATTAGGCCATTTTGTGTACGATTTTACATTATAAAAATATTCATCATTATAAAAATTATTAAGTAAATGTTTATTGGCGCTTTTGAGTGATCTGAGTTATGATGATGATACATAGAAGAACGATAACTATTATATCTTAATTATATCTTATTAATTAATTATATCTTAGGAATCACTTTCAGAGTGATTTTTTTCCAGTTAGTGAATGTTAGAAATTATGACAGCCAATCAAAATCCACTCCTTTACAGGCATTCATCCTGATGGTTTTGTCTTTGTGTGGGTGACACTATACACTGTCAATGTTTATTAGCCATGGTTCATGGAAATAGGTCATACAATTTTGCTGCAACATTTGATTTCACCACAAATACGTTTTTTATTAGCATTTTAAATGTACTTTTCTTTTTACAGCATAGTGACATGTGGTAGCAGCAGTGCAGCACAAAATCCACCTGTCCAATAATGTGATTTTAACAGCCAATGGCATGTTTATTTATGACACTGGCTCATAAAAAACTAAACTGATATTTGACATCTGACATGATTCTCATTCCTCTAAAGTTCATTTGTGTGTGAGGGTTATACTGGACACATACACACAGTGAGAATGTGACGGCACCTGCAGTAAGATGTCTCTCCCTCAGCCGAAAGCAGAGCGGGTGCGACTGCATTCTCTCTCCATGATGGCTGTTTATATAACAAGGCTCCTGCTCTGTCACAGCACTCTGTCATATGTTGACTGTTTACACTCGAACTCAGAAGTGTCTCTCATTGATTCCCACAACCTCCGCAAAGACTTACGACTCCTTTAAAGGGAAGCTCTGCACACACGCTGGCAGATCCATAAAGGGTTAGACTTTATAAAAGGCCCCTCAAATGCACATTTGGCACTTTTAGTGGTGTCAAACAAAGCATACGGGTAACAGATAGACAGACTTAAGAGGCATCAATGCATCGATTGGGTACTTTTGATGCATAATTAATGCAGAGTGCTTATAGCAGTTGTAGCTTCACTAAAAGGCTGTTTGATCTCAGGTGCATTAGCGCTGTGATAATAGGTTTTGAGAGAGCAGCCCAGGTCAGCAGCAGCTGCTCCTGCTCCTGTCTATGAGGCCACTGTCAGATATCATTAAGGACAATTCAGACAATTTCAGCAAACAGGACTGAAGAGGCCGGACTTAAAGAACTTCTTCATTGTGGACGATTACATCAAGCCCAAGTAACTAAGACCTCCATTGAGTCATGTTTTGAGATTTATTATGTGGAGAATGTTTGTCACTTTAGCAGATAATAAAAAGTGATAGACCAACATACAGTATTGGTTCATATTTGACCATTTTGAGATTATTAGTCAAATATCATTACACTTCTTTTCTGTCAGTGACCATTTGACTGATTAACAGAAGTGTTTCTTCATCCTTAGTCAGCTCTTTGTCAACAATTATGTAATTATGTATTATAATGAGTAAATTATGAGTAAATATTGTATGAAATAAGGTATTTTTTTAAAGAAATTAATACTTTTATTCAGCAAGGATGTATTCAATTGATTAAAAGTGTCAGTAAAGACATAACATTGCAAAAGATTTCCAATTCAAATAGAAACTTTGCTGTTCTTTTCAAATTTCTGTTCATCAAAAAATCTTGAAAAAATTCAACATTGATAATGATAAATGTTTCATGAGCACCAAATCAGCAAATTAGAATGATTTCTGAAGGGTGATCATGTGACCCCGAAGACTGGAGTAATGGCTGCTAAAAATTTAGCTTTGCATCACAGGAATAAATTACATTTTAAAATATATTACAATAGAAAACCATTATTTTAAATTGTAATAATATTTCACAATATTATTGTTTTTAGTGACGTGACGTGACATGTGGCCAAGTATGGTGACCCATACTCGGAATTAGTGCTCTGCATTTACCCATCCAAAGTGCACACACACAGCAGTGAACACACACACACCGTGAACACACACCCGGAGCAGTGGGCAGCCATTTATGCTGCGGCGCCCGGGGAGCAGTTGGGGGTTCGGTGCCTTGCTCAAGGGCACCTCAGTCATGGTATTGATGGTGGGAGAGAGCGCTGTACATTCACTCCCCCCACCTACAATCCCTGCCGGTACGAGACTCGAACCCACAACCTTTGGGTTATGAGTCCGACTCTCTAACCATTAGGCCACAACTTCCCCATTACTGTATTACTGTATTTTGTAACAAAGAAATGCAGCCTTGGTGAGCATAAGAGATTTATTTCAAACAGAAACACATTACAAAAATCTCACCAACCCCAAACTTCTGAGTACTGATTATAAATCAAATGTTATATTCTACATATGGGTTTTCCAGTGGTCGATACTGAGATCAGTCAACCACTACAGATAAACTCACACAGGCATTTTTTTTTGCCACACATAATATATTCTCTATAGTCAAGGCTGGATTTATTTTGTGAAGAAGTCACAATGGAGACTTGCTTTAAAAAGAATATGCCTGTTTAAAGTACTTGAGGGATTATGGGAGCTGGGGGGAAGCAAACTGCAAAGTAGTTTATGCTTGTGTCATCAGTGTAGGTCTTACTATGACATTGTGATAGATCTGTATGCATGACTAGAATTAACTTCAGTTTAACACATTTCAAAGGGCATCAACTCCTCTCACACAATCATTTTATCACTAAGGGAGTTTTCCCTGCGAGTGGCAATTCACTAATGTACTAGAGTTTGGCTTTGGGTTACTAGAAAATGAAAATGAATGAAAACAACAGCAGCAGTTCACATATACTGTAGTTCTGCACTACTGCTGACTCCAAAGAGAATCTAAGAGCTTAGCCATGGATGATATAAACAGCACACATTTACAAATATGGACGGTATGCCAATGGCTCTCTTCCAAAGCAATGTGACAGACTTGGCTGAAAAGACAGACAGACAGACAGACAGACAGAGAGATGGCACTCCTCCATGCCAGACCCCTGATGTCTTCTCCGTTAAGATCCATAAAAAGTATTCAGAGAGAAGGAGATAAAATAACTCAAACAGTCCATATCCAGGTATCTAGTTGGCTGTTCCTCACTGGCTTCATTCCACCCAGCAATGATCATTAATCAGTTCAAGTTACAGACTAAGACCAAATATGGTTCTGGATTGTATCTATTATATCTAGGCCATATATTCTGCGGAAGCTTGAACTGGTGAGAGTCACCATCACAACAAACAATTACACTTTCAATTCTTTATTTGTCACAATTATAGGGCCATTATATACATATTAGTTGACTAGTACAGTATGTATATATAATCTAATCTCTTACCACAATCCCAAAGCGACTAAGAGAATGTTGACAATCTAAACATAGAACAGTCTCCAAGATACAGACCGGTCTTTAGAGTGAGAAGAGATATAAAGCCTCTTCACTCAGCCTTGATTTCGAGGCTTGGCTGATGTGCTGGACACTTCAGCAGTAACAGGTGCCACATATGAGGGGGATGGGGTGTGTCTCCACTCTCCAGTGAAGATGCTGATACCTTAGACTTCCTCAAGCCAGCAGGGAGTCACTTTCCCTGCGCATGAAACACCCCTCCAGCCATGCACTGTGAGACTGTTACTTCCCAGGCTAGAAGACCTATTTATTCCCGACACAAAATGCTCACTCCCTATTTGTGACTTACTCACATACATTAGGAGGACTCTTTTTGCGTTACTTTACTTAATGACGGCTGGGAGTAAATTATCTTGTTACAAATAAACAAGAAGAAATAGCCTAATACTGAAAGCCCTTCTGACCTCGCAACACAGGTCCTGCTTCAGTTAAACCATATCCTCCTAGTGAGTGCAGACTGTATGCAACTCGCAATAGAATAGAATAGAATAGAATAGAATAGAATATTTAACTACAGGTATACACTTATTAAAACAAATATGTTTCAGATGGCTGAAGGCATTAAAATACTTATAGGACACATTACAGAACAGAACAGAATAAATGTTAGCTTGTTCAAATCAGAAATGTTTAAATCAAACTCATAAATAATAAACATGATTCTATAACTTTTCGGTATATAACACGTATAACATGTGTTTTCAACTACATACAGCAGTAAACAGAGCACTCTGCCAGCAATCAAATTAATTCTTTAAAATATGTAATGCTTCAAATAACAGACTGTTGTTGTTGTAACTTTCTTCAAATAGAGACTCCCTTATTGAGACCAGAGAGGAAGGAGAACATACCAGCAAGGTTCTGTCTGGTTGCTGTGGGTACACTGGGAAAATAATGGTACAAAACTCTTGGAAGTTTCTGGGATTGATGATTCTCTTTTTGATGTTTCCTGGAACTAACAACGTACTTTTCTAAACAGATGAACTCCTTGTACAGAGAAGAATACAGCCCACCTATAAAGACTCCACTATACCACAATCCCTTCACCTTTATGATGCAAACTTACAATACTGTAACTACTAGTAATACTGGATAATGCATTTAGGGAACATCTAAAATTATGACAGCATTGGAAAGTTTACAGCATGTCTTTCATGTCAATCATTCAGCTACACTCATTGTCAGCTATTGCATACAACCCTTTGAAACAGAAAAACAACCTTTTTTAGATCTAGGAACTTTACCATGTGTGAACTATGTTTTAGGAGAAAAAAAAGAAATCTGACACTGCCTAACACTTCCCTGACACATGCTCTACCTCAGCCCATCTCCTCGCTGACCCATCAGGACCATGTGTTTACATCAACTATTATTTCCTATAGCCACAAACTAAGAAAGTCATATGTGATTATGAAACCAAACCCAGTATGATCAGTTTATAATTGGTATTTGCGATTCCTAATGCAACACATTTACCTGATCAGACCATGACCCTTCACCCTTCCATGATTAACAATAATTTTCACCAAAATACACAGTGTTATTGTTACTAAAACAAGACAATACTTGGTGTCAGTCACTGTCATGAAAAAGAAACAAAATGACAAAGTTTTTTACCAAGTAAGGAAAACCTCAGATTTATTATGAGGTAGCAGCAATAACTGTGGTACCTATTTAGGAAGAAACGGTGGTTACCATGGTCATTTTTTTATAAGGGGGGGCAGTTTTAACGAAATGAAGTGCGCGTCGATAAAGAAAATAAAACAGATAAACTAAAAGAGTAAAAAGATGCTTTATGGATGACAGGACCCTCACCCGCACGAGGTTGCTGACAGCCGCTTGCACTGCCGCCACTGGGCTGGTGAGATCTGGGATCGCCTTCCCGTCAACTTCGCCCTCCTCGTGCATGATAACCAAGTGGGATATCTGCTGAGCCACCGGCTCCAGGATACTCTCTATCGTCTTGGTGTGGAAAACTGGCATCCTGAAATCTAAATATCCCCAACGCAAGTGAGAAAAAGGCACGAATTCGCTCTATCCTGCGCTTTCCCCCGTTATTTCTTCCAAGGGCACCACGATCCAAACGTCTATTCCCAAATCTAATCCACTCATGCAGAGAAATCCCTGGACGCTTCCTCAACGACCGACGCCTTCTTGTGGATAACTAAAGCAAGGCGCCCGGTGAGTGCGAGGGAACGCACGGCTTAAAAGAACCAGGGCTCGTCAACCAATCAGCGCAAAGGTTTCACGCCAGACGAAGCATCTGATTGGTGCGCGCTGACGCTGTTTCCACTCTCTTCCGCCCCACCCTACCTGTGATAAGAGCTTCCCTGACTACGTCATGCAGGCTGGAGCCAAAAAGGGAATGCGTCGGGCTGGAATCATGACAAAGTGAGGATTCCGTGGATTACATTTGATTTAATGATAGGTAATGGTGTTAGTGAAACGGCAACAAGGTAACTGACAGATCGTGCAAGCATGTCTATGCTTAGGCTGAGGCGTTTAATTCAGATCATCTGCTGATGTCTTCTTCATGTGATCATTTCTGCGTGATTGAATGAAATGTGTAGGTGGACAATTAATTAGTCTTAGTTTTGGAAGATAATTCTGATGAGCAACACACAAGATTCAGAAGTTCACGTGCCTGATAAATGACTTTTTAATATAGTTTAAAAGCATACTTTTCAAATCTACAGGTTTAAATTAAATATCAAACACGCACGTATATGTGTATACACAACCGTTCAAAAGTTTCTCTCAAACTTACCAAAACTGCATTTTTTTTAACATTTCACATGATTACTTTTTTACTTTTTTGATTAAAGGGGTCATATGATGCTGCTAAAAAGAACATTATTTTGTGTATTTTGGTGTAATGAAATGTGTTTATGCGGTTTAAAGTCAAAAAAAAAAACATTATTTTCCACATACTGTACATTATTGTTTCTCCTCTATGCCCCGCCTTCTGAAACGCGTCGATTTTTACAAAGCTCGTTTTAGGTAGGCGTGGTTGACTTAACTTTTATAAAGAATATCTCTTTGGATTTGAGACTTTAGTCTTTGCAAATGTAAAGATCTTCTTTATGCACCAAGAGCTTGTAACACTCCAAAGAGAACGGAAAAAAATGAAATCGCATCATATGACCCCTTTAAAGCAACTGTGTTCTGTTGTCATTTATTTTAAAATGCAATTTATTCCTGTGATGGCAAAGTTACATTTTCAGCAGTCATTAGCCTATTCCAGTCTTCAGTGTCACAGGATCCTTCAGAAATAATTTTAATATGCTAATTTGCTGCTCAAGAAACATTTCTTATTATTATCAATGTTGAAAACAGTCATGCTACTTAATATTTTATGGAAAGTGTGATACTTTGTTTTTCAGGATTCCTTGATGAATAGAAAGTTCAGAAGAACAGCATTTAATTGAAACATTATGAATCTTCACTGTCACTTTTCATAAATTTAATGTGTCGATGAATAGAAGTATTAGTTCTTTCAAAAAAAAATATTCTTTTCACTAAAAAAATTACCCATACTTTTAGATGTGACCACAGAAGTGACTACTTGCAAACTGTATAACACTGTATAAATTAAAGTGCAGTTATATAGAAAAAAGGCTATGGTGAGACACTGTAGAAATTCTTCATTTGAGGCTAATCATTGGACATTTAATATACTGACCTCGTTTGGTTTAGCTTAATACTTTAGATGATGTGTTTAGTCAAGAATAAACATTTGGTTAAGGAGAGACTGACTCCCGATAATGAAACACTCAGTTTGCTACCAAAGGGACAGGGCTTGATTTAGACATCTGATGATATGTTTAGGATATCTACAGGAAAATAATGTTTAAGTATAATCATTATACATAATTTACTTTAGACAAGTAAGTCTCCATTGTGACTTTGTTTCAGACACCATTCAGTGCTAAGGAAACACAAGGCAACTGTAAGGCTACCAAATAAGGAGGGATTTCAGATGGAGAAGCACAGAGATGTGCCTTGCAACACTAATAAGGTAAACTGTTTATTAAATAAGTAGCAGCTGTCATTGAACCTTGTAAGTGCAGAGTCACTTGGGGATGCTGCTTGCATATCTAGGATGTTGTCTGCAGTCTCTCAAAGTTCTCAGACTTGACAGGAGAACTCCTGCTTTGGCTGTGCTTTTAAACTCAGAAATTATCCTCAACACAATTGGTGTTGAAACTGGTTGTATTGAAATAGAACAGTGCTGGTCCCATGATAGCCAAGGTGAGTAATGCTGTGTTCAGCAATTTTATGTCATTCAGCCCTACTGCTGACTAGTCCATATTTGCTGCATTTGCCCCATTGGCTGTGATTGCATTGTTTTGTCTCTCAAACAAACACACTCACTTAATCACACACTTTTAAACATGCAAATAAACATATACTAGAATAAAAAAAAATGAATGTAAAAACACAAGATGCTATTTGGATGTTTCTCAAATATAATAACGATCATCAGAGTTTATACAAACTTGTGGAGTTCAGGCAGCTTAAGTGCTGCTGTGCTGTCTATCACTGAATCAAAATCATGCCAGTTTAGTTTCAGTTCAGCTTTTCACTCAAATTGTTGTGCTTATAATATAATTTGTAATGAAAGCTGTTGAATTTAATTAGAAAAGAATGAAAAATTACAGTTTTTTTATTAGTGGTCTTAAACTTTTGGATCCCACTATATATATATATTTTTTTCTCTATAAAATTAATCATGTTTAATCACTGCAGCCACAATACTAATGCCATTAAAAGACAACACACCTTGAAGCAATAAACTAATGTTCTTCATTAGGTTGTATGACTCCTGCTTCAGCTATATATACAGTAACTGGCAATGTGGTTTTTAGCGAGAAGTCTGAATATGTAATGATGGGGACATAAGAGAGATCCAGCTGCTCAAGGAGATAACAAGATGACAACATTAATCTCCATTAAGAGATTTCAAAATATATAATGAGATAAGATAAATTCCATCTTTCTATTATTCTTCTAATGATGTACAGTAGCAGCGCCCTCCAATGTGCAATTAGAGTCATTACAGAACTCAAAAACACATGCTAAATAAACATCCCTTCTGGGGAAACGAGGATTTTTTATTTCGGCAAGTATATCAACATATATTTAGGCAAATGTTTAACAGAAAACATAGTGCTAAAAAATCTGCACAACTACACACAAATGTATTTGACAGTATAGTATGTTAAGGAAACAGTTGAAGTGGCATGAAAAAAACACAAATGTAATTTTGTTTAATATATAGTACGGATGTATGTATAGTTGATGTTTAATCATAGCTAACCTTAATTGTAGCGAAGGACATGGAGGAGGTGTTGCTATAAGTTACAGGAAACAAAGTGTTTAACATTGCACGTGTTAAATATATTTCATTGCCCGTCATTTGTTGGTAAACCAAACTCTTTCCTTTTTAGGTCAAGATCTTTTTCTTTCTTAAGCATATTGTATTCTTGGTAAGAGGAAGGATATTATGTCTGAGTCTACATATACAGTAGTCTTTGGTGATTCACAACTTCCACCTTTTCTCTCACGTTCCCATGTTTTATTTTGATTTTGAGGCCAACTCTTGCAATTAAGAAACTTTTTCTTGTTAGTTTCTCACTGACACTTCCCCAAAACTCTGATATCATCTTCTTGTACACAACAGCTTGTGGTTCTTCTCAGGAAAGTTCCCAGCAGTTGAAATGCATCTCACCACTAATTCACACCAATGACCATGATATGTTTTCAATATATCAATCAATATAATACATACATGTTAGGGATGTCCTGATCACGTTTTTTGTGCCCCCGATCCAATCCGATCCGAGTCATTGAATATTGAGTATCTGCCGATACCGAGTCCTGATCCCCAACTTGTATTTTCTTAGTGCTTGGTGCACACTTTAAGTACATTAAATATATAAAGTTATTAAAATCAATCCAATTTATACAGGGATGTGCAGAGAGTTTCTCAGGGACAGGGGCTCAAATGTAAAAAATAATATATATAATATCTAAATAAAAACAATTACTACAGTAA
>NW_015548255.1:267262-267521 GCF_001515605.1 Sinocyclocheilus anshuiensis
CACACATACATACATACACACACACAAGACAGTGGACATCAAAATTAGAGAACAACAATTTCTTAAATTTCAAGGTCACTTCTTAGTCCTATTTGAAGTTGTTCTAACAGGAGTAGAAGGGCAGTTTTTAAAGCATATTTCATAAATTAATTGTATTCTGAAGCACAGTATAAAAACTTAAATGAGATATTTGAAAAAGAACTCTGGTCAAAAATAGAGAACACTTACAGATACCTCCAAGTTATTGGTGTTAATCTGG
>NW_015548255.1:267907-283717 GCF_001515605.1 Sinocyclocheilus anshuiensis
GCAAGATGGCGGGCCGCTCTATTGGTCATTCCAAATCTGTGATTTCTAGAATATTTCAGCTTTACAATGACGCTAATTCATTCAAGTCCCCCAAAAAGGCTGGTCGTCCACGTAAGACAAATGCACGGGAAGACAGGATAATGTGTATACCCACAACTAATATTCCTTCAAATTTTGAGTGATGAAGATTAAAAATATTTCGGTATTTATATAATAATATATATATAATTAAATATATAATTTTTTGGTATTTATAGATTGTTCTCTAATTTTGATCTCCACTGTGTGTGTGTGTGTGTGTGTGTGTGTGTGTGTATAGGAGAGACCGGCTAATTGTCACTAACTAATAATAACTAACTAATATTTCTAAGGATTGGTTTATTTTAACACTCAATTTCTGTATAAACTCATACCTTAAAGTCTTGGCTGTAAAAAGGACATTTCCATCATTATTGACTATAGGAAAAAGGAACATGCTGACCTTTTGTGACAATATTCCCAATTTTACCATACAATATTTAATTACAATTAGTTTAATGGAACAAGAAAGTTTAGATTCCAAAAAAAAATAAAAAATTGAAAGAAAGAAAACAAGGAAGACATTTACTGTTCTTCCATGTTCTTCCAAACCTGAAGGACATTCTTTCTTCTGTAGAGCACAAAAGAAGATATTTCAAAGAATGTTCTCATTATAATGAAACAGCATTGGTCCCCACTGACTTCCATTGTATGGAAAAAAAATACAGAATATCTTCTTTTGTACTTTTGAACGATCCCTTTAAGGAGGCAGATGTGCACGTACTGCTAGACCATGCCTATATTTGAATAATTGAAAAAAAAATATTGCACATCATTGAGACTAACAGATGAATAATAGATGAACTAGTTAATAAATGCTTAAAAAGAATGGAAAAGGATATGAGTGAGAATTCATCAGTTGGTTGTAATTTAAAGGAATATTTATGATGATGCAAAATGAATGAATTAAATGAAAATGTGAAGAGATTTAAAGCAAGTTTAATGTCAAATAAAATGGTGTATTAATACAATGGTGTATCATAAAAATGGAAATAAGAAGAATTTTGTATTAAAGTAAATGACTGTTTTACAATCAGAGATGTGTATATACAGTATATGCAAACAAAAGGTAGATATAAATAAATAAATATGTTCGTCATACATATGGTCATGCAATAAATTAAATATTAAATAATACATTATAAATAGTAACAATAAAAAAAAAAAATGAACAAAAGAGATAATGCCCAGTCATAAAACTGATTAAAACATCTGGAAAACTACTCCTTCTTTATATATATAATTCTATCTATATATTTATTGCCACAAACTGGACCAATGGCCATGTCATTAACATCAGTAATTTTAGATCAACTTGTTCAGTCATCATTCTATGTATCCTTCATACACCTGGTATCACTATTCAATAAATGCAGGAACATGTAATTATAACACTGTCAAAGATTATTCCTATTGATTACAGTAGCTGCCGTATATAATCAAAATGGCATAAATAATTGGCACATATTCTGCACAGAATATAACATTACCCTGAGTATCTGAGCAACGGTCACATTTCTGTTGTAAAGTGACCCTGTCATAATTAATCCTTTTGTGGATACCTGGAGCCTACTGTATATTTGGGTAAACCAGTATGCATTGAGATCCAGTTGTTGTAGTTGGTGACTTTTGTGTAAACTCCTGGGTTAAACTTTTTTGAACACTCTTTTCCCCAGCTAATGATACCGAATAGGAACATGGTGTTATTTACTTCGCACACCAGAGGCCCTCCTGAGTCGCCCTGAAAGCAGAAAAACAATGAACACATTCAGATGTGTATTTATGAAGATATTTTAACTTGTCTAGGCCAAATGTCATATTTATCAATCATCAGTGAAAACTTCTGGTTTACCTGGCAAGCATCTTCCTCCCAGTCTCTACCAGCTGCGCACAACACATTTTTATTGACCTCGTCCTTGCTGTAATACTTGTTCTGGCAATCATTCTGGGAAACAAGCCTCACCTGAGCCTGTTTCAGATATCGAGAGTACTCAAAGCCTCCTTAAAAAAACAGATAAAAAGCAATGATGACATTTATGTTCATCTCATGTATTACGTAGTTCTAGTCCTGGCATTGACATTCATTGACATCCAGAGTGACAAAATGACATTACTAAAATGTCCAGCTAAATTTTTAGAGGTCCAGTACAGCATGTTGTGTCATAATCATAGGACGTCCCAGTTTGTGTTATATTTCATATCATAGATCAACTGTGGACACACCATGTTGCCCTCATATCTTGTTGTCGTAGGAAAGTGATGATTGTTATTGTTCTCGGATACACTATCTGGCTTAGCATACAGTGTGTGTCGTCTTACCCTTTTGATGTCTTCCATAGCCAGCAATCTCACAGTAGAATCCTGTAGGAAGCATCTGCTGGAAAGGGGGAATACATGCAGTTCTCACAGAGTTTGTCTTCACTGCACATTTTCCATTGCTGTCCACTATCTTCAAAAGAGCTAAAGGAAGGGATTTGCACTACTTATTATTTATGCACTCTTCTTTTAATTGCTGGAATAATAAAATATAAAGCAAACATACCAATGTCGTTATTGAAGTTTTCAGTTGTGTAATCAAAGCCCTCATGAACCACAAGTTTGCTCACGTTGAACTGCTGCTCTTTAATGGAGTCGGTTTCATTGATGGCATTCTTTCCCAGAAAGACTGAGTATCTCTTTATTTGTGTTTTCTTACTGTTCAAAACAAAGAAATAGTGACATTATATGACATGTTATTATACCACAATGCGATGACACTACATTAACTGCGTTAAGCAGTTTTATTACACGGCCTCTGGGATACTTGATTCTGAACGCAGCATTCAGCGGTCTGATATTTCGTAATATTCACGGTTGTCCATGACCAGTGTTGGGGAAAGTTACTTTTAAAAGTAATGCATTACAATATTGCGTTACTCCATAAAAAAGTAACTAATTACGTTACTTCGTTACTTTTTATGGAAAGTAATCTAGTTACTTGAAAAAAGTAATCTGATTATGTAACTTGCGTTACTTGTAATATATTACCCCCAACACTGCCCATGACAACACTGTATCTAGATAATAACTCATTGGTTTGCAATTGGCTACCCATGAATTGTGGCATTATTGCCACTTGCCAAAATGTTCTTTGCAATCTGCATGCAAGTTACCACCTAGGTTGTTTAAAAGTTGCTTATTAATTTGTTTTCTTTTTCTTTCCTCATGATTTTACTGCCACTTTGATGTCTCTTGTATCACACCGCCAACTTGTGCCATCTTGCAACTCAGTAAAAGATATTAATAGTGAAAATGACCTCAGAGAACTTGCTCACTATTACTGTAATATTGTTGAAGTGTTCGTCTTGCTGATAAGCTGATTGTTTTGTATGCTGTAGTGGACTTTTTATTCTTAGTGGAAGCTTTAAGATAATATTTGATGACTAATAAGCAGGATAATGTGCTGTCAGCATGTCATTATCACAAAATAAACCCGACAGGGTGATACAAGACCCAGATCCCAGGAGCGGACTGTGCATTTAGAAGGTCAAATTTTTTTCTGTTAACAACAGGTTGACATACCCGCCAGGGAAGCAGTGGGCTGCAGTGAGAACCCAGCATGGAGCAATAAGGGTTCCTCCACAAATTAATCCATCTCCTTTAAAGATAGCTGCAATCCAAGGCTGTGACTCAACCATTGACCTTGATCCTCCTATTATCTTTGTAATGCGGTTCAAGTGTCGCTCCCCACATGATGATTCTGAAAAATGAAGAAACATGAAGTTTGTGAGGAGAGGGAATTTTCTAGGCTTTGTAAAAGGATCCTAGTGGGGATTTTCCTTACATTTTCACTAAATGAATGAGGATTTTTGTTTAGAATGGGCAATAAAAAGTAAATCAATCAAAATTTTACCTCTGTCCTGCTTTGATGGGTCAGATTTTGGTGGACTCATGGTGGCTGCAAGAGCAAATGTAAGCCATATTAGTCAGTCTGCTATCAATATTTCACATGGCTTAAAAGAGATGGACTTCTACTTACTTGGTTTAATTTCCCTGTCGGTAATGTCACAGTATTCCCGTACATAACGATTTCTTCTCCTTACAATGCACCATGGCTGAATCCTTTTATCTGGATTCCTAAAACAGCAAAATTCAGAGTTCTCAGCCTTTTAAAAAATATATATAAAATATATAAATATAAATATAAATACCTGCAGTAGTTATGATAGCAGTTACTGAACGAGTGGTTTCTGTTTTGGAAGGAATTCCATGGTAGACATATCCGCCCACTGACTGTCACTGACACTTCGTTTTTGCTCTCCTTGCTTCCATCTAGTATGCACTTATCTGTGAAAAGAGAAAAGTCATGATTAAAACCTAGGCATTCAAATGCTAAAAATACAACCTTAATCAAATAGCATATTGTTGGAAAACTTTAATCTAATATGACAAAATCAAATTTTGTGAAATTTACCCTTTACTCGAGAAGAAGTGTTTTTTCTCCAAGGGCTTTTAATCTTAAAACAGAAATATTAATCTTAGCAGTGTGGGTAAAAAGGTTAATTCCAATTAAAGACCCTCAGTAGGAAGTAAGAATTTTTTGTTTTTCCACTTACTGCTTCAATAAAGCACAGGGTGCATGTCAACAGTAAAATCCTGAGTATACACTTCATCTTGACTGCAAACCAAGGTTTTCCTATTTTGGAGATCCTAAAATCAATTTGAAGAAGTGAGCCATATATTCATAAGAAGCATCTATAAAAGAGAAGGCACATGTTCTCTGACCACAAGCAGGGAGAATTCAAGTTAATAGGAACATTTTTAAAGTTGACAAAAAAAAAAAAACAAGTATCGCCAAGAAAATCACATGAATTTGCAAGCACTGATTCTGCAAGCAAGCATGCATACTGTATAATGGTACTTATAAGCCCACCATTGATCTGTTTTTTTTTCTATTCATCCAATCCATTAATTTTCATAGTTCATTGATCACTAATGCAACTACTCCTACAGTACCTTTGAATAAATTCTTGGCAAATTTCATACATATTACTATTATAACATGTACAGCAGCCTTTGAAAGTTCTATTTAAATTGATAATCTAATTTTGACATTTTATGAATTCTAGTTGTATCCTTATGTTTGGTTATAAAAATGTTTTACTATATAGTGCACTTACAGTCATAAAAATAAGTTATTTGTTGGCATCTATGATTCCATGAAGAACTTTAAACATTCATGGAACCTTTCCATTGTGCTAAAGGTTCTTTGCAATCAGAAGATGTTCTTTAAATTATTAAATTATTCATCACACTAAGCCTAAAATGGTTCTTTTAAGAACTATTAAGAACCCAACATGGATCTTCTATGGCATTACTTTATTTGTAAAAGTGTAAGATAAACATATTTAAATGTAATTATAATTCATTTATATCCCCACATGCAATATGTATAAATCAAGTCAATGAAAAATAGCTATATAGGCACAATATGCAAATGTAAAAGAATGAAAGCAAAGCAGATCCAGAAAAAGTGTATTTGTTGCTTACCTTTCTGGTAGTAAGCAGTTGATTTCTTGTTTGCTTGCAGATGTTGCGGTGTAGAGCTGCACTGGGCTTACTGAGCACTTGCTGTCATGTGCCTGTTAGTGTTCCTGGCTTTATAGTGACGAATCTGTGATTGGCTGAGTGGGGCCTGGCCTCAGGCAAGCTGGCACATGCGCTGTGCACTAAACAATGAGATAGTTGGCTATGCTTTCGTGGAAGCTCATATTGTGACTCATGCTAAATTACTCAAGATCTTTTCCCTTTTTCTAACACATAAAAATATTTCTAAAAGGGACTTTGCCCCAAGTACTGACAATCATTGTGGTTTTTATATTGCAGTGGCCATTTCACAGCATGTTTTGAGAATTAAGAAATATATATAAAATATCAGATACATAAAGTAGTATTTTCTGTGAAAACTAGTAAAAAAACATCTGTAAGTGTTAAGTTGTTGAGGTATAGATAATATTAAAAAACCTGCATCTTCAGATTAATTAGATATCAAAACAGATGTGTGTTGTTCGTCACATACATCTAGGTGATTCATTGTCATCAGTCATCTGTTTGCCATTGCCAGTCAATTTTTACTCAGACAATGTATTTTTAAAATCACAGAGTAATGTGGCATGATGAAATTGCATTTCTTTGTTGTTTCCTAACATCCGGAGCCATTCTCATATGTTTCTACTCTCTGTCCGTGCGTGCCACAGTTTGCATGCCTGATTTATTATAAAGTTGAAATCCCGGGTTTTATGTGATATTACTTTTTTTTTTTTAATCACTCCCATTTTTTCTCAGTCTTATTCATAGTATTATGCACCTCTGTTTTAGCTGGAATTCATCCTGTGATTAATGGGTGGGTTGTGGGGGGGTTCATGAATGAAAGAGCCAGAGGAGATGGTGTCACCTCTCTATCATCTTAAGAAATGTACAGACACACATTTCCTGTTCAACACACTACTGAACTTCCAGTGTTGCTATTGTTTGGCTTCTGTGATGATAAGATATATGATGCGTCAGCTAAATGTTTGCATCACCTCTTATGATGATGTCCATCAGGTGTAAGTGACTTCTTTCGTAGAATGCAGCATAATGTTGCCTTTTCAGAAAGTTCTTAATCTTTCCTTAATAAAGATTGCCTTAATAAAAAGTTTTAAAAAGAAAGAAAAATAAAGTTTAAATAGACTCATACTGTATGTTAAGCAGTTGGGCTGAATTCATTACAGAACTATAATACGTAGGGTCAGGGTTTGAGCTATATAGCTCTGTCTTGCAAACACTGTAATTAAATTCATATGCATGCATACTTCATATTCATCACCAGATGGGCATTTATTTAATCATTAAGATTAATATTTTTTTTCTTCCTTTTTTAAAATTCCTGTAAAGATTACATCCATTAAGAAAATATGCAGACATGTTTGACATTAGGAAATCACTTCAATAGAAGAGATTATCACTGTCCGCAGCCCATTTACTTGACCCCCTGATGCAGCCTTTATTGCTCAACTTCCTTTACAAAGACTAGATAAAGACATATTCCATTAGAATAGTTCATTTAAAATTTTAAATATAATTTAAGGTTAATTAATTGAACAAAATTAGGTTTATTCAAATAAAAAAATCATGTTTGGATAGGTCAACTGTCCAATGCTACTGATGAGATGGATTTGTACTTGCATTTTAAAGTCTTGAGCACCATCTCCTGGACATTGGAGTTAATATTTACTCATGCTTGGCCTTATCACATCACAGTGGGTCAGCTAAACCACGTTGACTTTACAGGTTAGTTTTAGATCTGTTTCCATATCTATCAGCTATAAATACAAAATAACATCTAAAAAAAAAAGCAAGCCGTTGAACAGATTTTTTTTTAAAGGGGTCATAAAGGGGATGTTGCTAAAAAGAACATTATGTTGTGTATGTGGTGTAATGCAATGTGTTTATGCGGTTTAAGGTTAAAAAAACACATTATTTTTCACATACTGTACATTATTGTTTCTCCTCTATGCCCCACCTTTCTGAAACGCGTCGATTTTTACTAAGCTCATCGTTCTGAAAAGCGAGGTGTACGCTGATTGGCCAGCTATCCAGTGCGTTGTGATTGGCTGGTTTGAGACTTTAGTCCTTGCAACTTTAGGGATCTTATCTGTTCACGAGCAGCTTATAACACTCCAAAGAGAAATGAAAATTTGAAATTGCATCATGACCCCTTTAAAGGTAATCTGGGAATCTGGGGTAAAATGCACAACAAAAACACATCTATGAACCACGGATGTCATCATTACCTTTTTTTTAAACAGGAAAAGACTCACTGAGATTAAAATCTCTTTTCCAGGAGTGTCCTGGCCAAGATAGGCAGCTATAGTTTGCATATACAAATAATCAACATAGTTACAACATACATTACAAAAACCAAACATATAACCGGTTAAAAACAATTACACACCATTAAGTTGCTCTCTAGATTACATAATAAAGACTTAAATTAATTATAAGACACCAAGTTTTGTAACTTCATCTGCTTTTGGATGAGATTCCAATCGGAAGTGGCAGCATATTTAAAAGAGGTTTTACCAAGCTCAGTTCTGACAAGGGGCACACAAAGATTATAATTTGATTAAGAACGTAATGAATCATTTTCAAACAAAGTCCTTTGTATGAGACAACAGAGATAAGTTGGCAAAATGACCCAAAATTGCCTTATATATCAACAGATGCCAATGCATTTTTCTCCAAAAACTCAAAGAAGGCCATGCATGTCTTTTATATAATTCACAATGATGAGTTGAAAATTTACAATCAGTTATAAATTTCAGAGCACCTTGTTACAAAGCATCCAAGGAGGAGAGAAGAAGGTAAGAGTAAGAGGGGCATGTTGATAAACTCCATCCCTGTAATCGAGAACCGGTAGAAACGTAGCAGACACTAATATAAGAAAGAAATTCCTAGAAAGCTTCTTGTGAAGAATAAAAATTAATAAAAGAACAGAAATAAAAGAACAGAATTATTCATACTCAAAAGTGTGAAGTGAGGCAAGGCTGCAGTTTGAACATCTGTCACTTAACATCTAACAAACATCCGACTTAGAGCAGTACTCATGAGCAAAACCAAATCAGAATAAATGAAATCATAAAAGCTACTAAATGCATATTTTGTTCATTAGATAAACTTGAGTACAAATCTAAATAAACTGGAATGTTATCAGGCCCTAAATACAAAATAAAGTGGCAGAATAGCCTATCTCTTCACTGTCAAAGATACAAAGTAGAGAGAGAGAGATCATAGTCTTAAAAAAGACACAGACAAACTTTCCTAAGAAAGTATTGTCACTGTGACCCTATGAGGCTGAGACACATTTCACTTGTCTCTTCACTGTAAAAAGAGATATAGCCTAAGAAAGAAATTCCTAGAAAGATTTTTTCACATTTTTTCAAAACTCATACAAAAATGGTGGAAGCAGCATCTATCTATCTATCTATCTATCTATCGTAATTACATTTTCTCTTATTTTATTTGACTTTTTATGAATTGTTTATCCAATGATTCGTATAGAACGAACACATTTGCGTCACTGGAGTTACTTTCACAACCAACGGGTACCATTTTCTCAAGGTCCTCGCTGACTACGCTGACTTGAGATCAGCACCACGAACTTTGTTTTAGCTTTCGTTATATGGCATGGGCCATGACCAACTGATCCTAGATCAGCGCTGATGAAACCCAGGCGGCTCCTAACGCACCGCGCATGCGCTGACATTGTTTCGCTTTTGACTGGAGTAGCAGCTGACTGGCGTGGCCGCCGTCAACAACAGTTATCACTCAAGTGCGCCAGTCAGCGCTACTGTATCCAATCAGCATTTTAGGGCAGCAAGATTTAGTTGTTTTGATTTTCTGGTGCTCTCTGGTCCTCGTTTTACCGTGCCTGGTGTTATGGAAAGCTGACATTTGGGGATTTGTAAGACTGCAGGCTAACAGTTCAATACATCGAGTTGTTTACGCGTAGCTAGTTAGCAAATCTGACATCCGACTCGTTTAAGGATGAAATGAATAGCTTTGTTGTTTGCTATGGATTAATACGCTCGTTTGACAGGTCCCACAGTTTTCCACATCGGATGTGGTCGATTCATGCAAGTTAGAAACGCAAACTGACGCAAGGTAAGTCGCTACCGGCTGACACTTTGGATTAGCTCGCCTGCTAGCTGTGTCACCATATCTAAGTAAATATTATGTCAGAAATTAAAGGTTTCGCTTATGAACCATCATCTACGCTATCTACAGTATAGAAGTCTCTCTTTAAGGCCCACATCCTAATCAAGCACGAGTAGCTGTCATAGTGTTGAAAGCAGCCATTATAAATGTCTGATGAGGTGTATTACTGCTGAGTGCAGATGGAGAAACCCCCTTTCAGACAGAATCAGCTCTGTGGGTCATGGCTTATGAAGGAGAGGCTGGGAACAGGAGGATTTGGACATGTCTACCTTTATCAGAATGAGGTATTGCTCTTCCTTTGATGTTACTCTTAACTACTGTTGATGTGAAAATGTTTTGTTTCCTTTGCTTAAATGTAAAGACAAAGAAAATGGTAGTTTCTTAATACTGTAATATCTTGCAGGAAACCTCAGAAAAAATTGCTGTGAAGCTCTGTCGCCTTGAACTTAATGCAAAAAACAAAGTCAGGTGGAGTCGAGAGATCCAGATTATGAAAAAGTGTGTAAATCTATGGCAATCAAATTTTTTACTTTTTTTTTTATTTTTTTTATATTGTTCACAATATGTTGTTATTAAAACATGTTTCATGTAAATATTTTATTTATTTTATGTATACATACATAATTAAAAATGTTTTTTTTCCCCAACTTGTCAGGATGAAGCACCTTAATGTGGTGACCGCAAAGGATGTACCCGAGGAGATGATGCACATTGCCTTGAATGATTTACCGCTTTTAGCTATGGAATACTGTTCCAAGGGAGACCTTCGAAAGGTGTGTGTGTGTGTGTGTGAGTGTGACAGGGGCCTTTTCTTTGCATCATGTCTCATGTGCCCTCTGTTGACATTTTTACTAACTCATTTCTGTTCTTTGTATTGCATCTTGTAGTTACTCAGCAAACCAGAAAATTGTTGTGGGTTAAAAGAGAGTGAGGTGTTGGCTCTACTCAATGATGTTGGTAATGTGTCTCTTTAAAACTGTTATTAGTACTTCTATTGTCGATCGCTAAGGGTGGTAAATAAAACAGCATGTTTTATATTCAACAGGTTCTGGAATCCAGTACCTCCATGAGAATAAGATCATTCACCGAGATCTCAAGCCAGAGAATATTGTGCTACAAGATATCAATGGAAAGGTATTTTCTATTCAGTAGTTTGATTCTTGTTATGTAGACATACTTTTTCCAACCAAACGTTTTTTTATGTTTATGCAGCTCGTCCACAAGATAATCGACCTTGGCTATGCCAAAGACCTAGACCAGGGGAGCCTATGTACTTCATTTGTGGGGACTTTACAATATCTGGTATGTCTTTGCATTCATCAGCGCTATGAAAAGGCAGTTATCACAATAAGTCAACATACACTACCATTTGAAAGTTTGGGGTCAGTACGAAGTTTTTGTTGTTGTTGAAATTAATTAATACTTTTCTTTAGTAATGATGCATTAAATGAATGGTTCACACACACATTAAATTGCTGTAGTCATTTACTCGCCCTCCACTTGTTTATTTTGATGAATGTTGGTAACATTAGTTGACAGTAGTCATAGACCTCCATAGTGTTTTTTTCCATACTATGGAAGTCAGCGGCTACTGTCAACTTGAGGTTGAGTAAATGATGACAGAATTTTTCTATTTTTGGGTGAACTATCCCTTTAAATTCAACAAAAGTGACAGTAAAAACATTTATAATGTTACAACAAAAAAGTATATTTTATATACCTGCTGTTCTGTTGAACTTCCTATTCATCGAAGAATCCAGAAAAAATTTATTATGGTTTCTACAAAAATACTAAGCAGAACAATTGTTTTCAACATTGATAATAATAAGAAATGTTTCTTAAGCACCATATCAGCATATTAGAATGATTTCTGAAGGGTAATGTGACATCTTGTTTGTTTCAGGCTCCAGAGCTGTTTGAAGGCAAGTCGTACACAGTCACTGTGGACTATTGGAGCTTTGGCCCCATGATCTTTGAGTGCTACTGTGGATTTCGGCCATTTCTTCACAATCTCCAGCCTGTGCAGTGGTACGTGTCCTGATAACCTACATATTAATTAGGTCACAATGCTTGTATCTTACCTTCACAAGGAATACATTCAAACAGTCAAATGACAACATATTTGCTTTTTTTTTCATTATTAGGACAAGCAAAGTGCGAAACAAAGGTCCTAAGGACATAATGGCTGTAGAAGACATGAATGGCGAGGTCCGCTTTTCCACCCACCTTCCATACCCGAACAATCTGAGCAGGTAGCCTTTATACAAACCAAAAGACCTTGCACCATAATTTTTGTTACTATTTTTTTTTTTCTGGGTCTCTGAGTTGACTAGTTGTTTTTGGTACTGCAGGACACTACTGGAGCCCTTGGAGGGGTTGCTACAGCTGATGCTCAAGTGGGATCCAGTACAGAGGGGAGGAGGATTGAATCCAGACGCAAAGCAGCCCCAATGCTTTGCTCTTTTAGATCAAATACTGAACATGAAGGTTTGACATTGGCATTATTGCATCATTTAATTAGAATGTTACATCATTGGGCAATCAGTTTTCTTTTGTAATAATGCAAAATAGTCAAAGATAGGCAGAAAAATGAGCTGAAGCATGATTTATTTTGTAGGTTGTGCACATCTTAAACATGACTACGACCCAGGTTCACTCATTTCTGCTTAGCCCAGATGAAGGGCTTCACTCTCTGCAACAGAGGATTGAGACCGAGACCAAAATCGAACTTTTGAATCAAGAACTTCTGCAGGAAACAGGAGTCATGTTAGATCCCAGGAAACCTGCTGCACAGTGTGTGTTAGATGGAGTAGTAAGTATTTTTTGGCCTTTTGAATGTGTTCTCATTCTCTAAAAGTACATTTTGGTAAATCAGCAGCAATTTATTACCCTTTTTATTTAAAATTTCAGAGAGGATGGGACAGCTACATTGTATATCTGTTTGACAAGAGTTTGACCAAGTACTCAGGACCTCTAACAGCTAGAACACTTCCTGAGAGTGTGAACTTTATCGGTAAGAATTGAATGATTAATGTGCCATTTCTATGGATAGTTTGTTCATTTAAATATGCTTGAGGGAGGTTGTACTTTCTACTTTGGATTAATGTTTATTTAGTTTTTTTTCCCAAGTTGTTTCCCAAAGAACTTTAAAGTCTCCACCCATTTCATTTTTCTGTTTAAGTACGAGAAACCAAAACTCAGCTCCCTCTGAGTACCCTCAAAAAGGTTTGGGGTGAGGCGGTGAGCTACATTTGTGGCCTCAGAGAAGACTACAGCCGCCTCTTCCAGGGCCAACGTGCAGCCATGTACGTGCTTTATATTATCATGCTAATAAATGTATATAGCTTGTGTTTTGGGACTTTCCCTGCTCAAAATTGTACTTTCTACTTTGGATTAATGTTTATTCAGTTTTTTTTCCCAAGTTGTTTCCCAAAGAACTTTAAAGTCTCCATCCATTTCATTTTTCTGTTTAAGTGCGAGAAACCAAAACTCAGCTCCCTCTGAGTACCCTCAAAAAGGTTTGGGGTGAGGCGGTGAGCTACATTTGTGGCCTCAGAGAAGACTACAGCCGCCTCTTCCAGGGCCAACGTGCAGCCATGTACGTGCTTTATATTATCATGCTAATAAATGTATATAGCTTGTGTTTTGGGACTTTCCCTGCTCAAAATTCAATGTTTATTTCGGTTTGTGTGTCTTTAGGTTGAGCCTTCTCCGCTACAACACCAACCTTACAAGATATAAGAACATGATGTTCTCCTTTTCGCAGCAGCTCAAAGCAAAGCTTTACTTTTTTAAGAGCAGCATACAGTACGACTTGGAGAAGTACGGTGATCAGATGCAGTACGGCATATGTACGTTTTATTGTGCTTAAATTCCTTGAATAGTCAAATATTGCATTAGTGATGATAATTTAAAACAACCTTTTTCTTTCTGAAGCCTCTGAAAAGATGCTGAAGGCTTGGCAGGAAAATGAAGAGAAGGCTGCTGCATTTGTACAGGTGAAGGGGATAAATTATATGCATTTGTTTTGAAACCTAACTGCTCATCCAAATGTGATGAGACACGGGGCAACTTTTTGAGCAAAGTTGCTGAGCAGTCTTGCCATCAATGGGCAACCAGGTGAGACACAGGGCCCACGACCAATCCAGATAGAAATTTGTTGCCCATTCTTAATGGGAAAGTGCTCAAGCAACATCGCTTGGCAACATTGCCCAACTACATTGTCCCGTGTATCATCACCTTTAGTATTCTTCATGTCACATCATAGAAATGTAGCACACTATCGTTCAAATGTTTGGGGTCAGAAAGATTTTTTTCTGTGTTTTTTTTAAAGAACTCTTATGCTCATCAAAGCTGTATTTATTTAATTGAAATACAGTAACAGCAGTAATATTTTGAAATATTACAATTTAAAATAAATGTTTTCTATTTTTGATCTAATTTAAAATGTTATTTATTCCTGTGATGGCAAATCAAAATTTTCAGCAGTCATTAATCCAGTCTTCATGATCACATGATTCTTCAGAAATCATTCTAATATGCTGATCTTGGTGCGCAAAACATTTCATATTATGAATATTGTGAAAAGGTGTTTAATAATATAATATTTTATGGAAACTTTTTTTTCCAGGATTCTTTAATACATTTATTTGAAATAAAATTATTTTGTAACATTGTAAATGTCTTTATTGACACTAGCATCTTTGCTGATTAAAAGTTTTAATTTCTTTCAAAAACATTTTTTTGAGCAGTAGTGCATGTCAATTTATTGCCATGTGGGATGGCATTGTTTTAGCAATGACTTACAGGCTCTGTTTGCTTTTAAAGGTGGCAGAGATCGGCCATCTGGATGAGGAAATAATGGCTTTGCACTCAGAAATTGTTGAGCTTCAGAGAAGTCCTTATGCTCGTCGACAAGGAGACGTCATGGAGCAACTGTAAGTTCATTCTTTCAGTGATGTTGTGTGAATTTTCTCAGCATAGATGCCTCTACCATCTTGAACCTTTTGTATTGAAATCGTGTCTCATCACAGGCAAGAAAGAGCAATTGAACTCTACAGACAATTGAAGGCAAAATGCAAAAGTAAGTGCAATCCCGTCTTGCATGCTCATAAGCAGAGTTGGGTATAACGCGTTACTGTAATCTAATGATTTTTTTCTGGTAACGCAGTAATGTAATGCATTACATTTTAAATTTGTGTAATTTGATTACAGTTACTAAAGTCAATATAATTACGTTACTTGCGTTACAAATGTAGTGTTAAGAAGAAAAAAAATGTATATGCCTTTTAAAATCACGTTTTGCGCGGGTTTGACGGAGGCACCAGCGCGATCACTTGCATTTATTCCTGATAACAGCGAAAAGAACTTAAAATGCTCCACCATTTTTGATCATACATATAAGTGTAATACATCATTTGAATCTGTGAAGGGTCTACTTTTATTTGTGTACACTCACAAAAAACAATCAAAAGATTGTGCTTTTGTAAAATAAAGAAAATAAACAGGGTTCGCTTTCAGCCGTCTCAGTCTCCGCGAACTTCTTTCTGAAACGCATCACTAAAATGAACCAAAACTCAGCAAATACTTCACACACAGACATGAGAAACATATCTATGGAAAGCTTGAAGTGTCTAGTTTTAAAGGGGTGGTTCACTGGTTTTTTTTCCTAGGCTTGATTGTGTTTATGGGGTGCAGCCTAACATGTGTTAATGCTTCGTTTTTTTTAAAACGTATTATTTTTCACATAATTTACCTTTATTCCACACCGCTCTGTCCCTTCTCTGAGAAAGGGGCTGATCATTTCCTTCTTTTATGAAGGCCCTTCCTCAGAAATAGGCTATGGGCTCTGATTGGTTAGCTAGCCCAGTGTGTTGTGATTGGCTAAACCGCCTCAAGTGCGCATCTATAACGTCCCGCCCCTTACCTCGGCGGCATGTGCTCCGGTTGTATTGTAAACAACGGCGTCGTTAATATCGCTTATCAGTTTGAGCC
>NW_015548255.1:284654-285037 GCF_001515605.1 Sinocyclocheilus anshuiensis
TTTTAAAACGTATTATTTTTCACATAATTTACCTTTATTCCACACCGCTCTGTCCCTTCTCTGAGAAAGGGGCTGATCATTTCCTTCTTTTATGAAGGCCCTTCCTCAGAAATAGGCTATGGGCTCTGATTGGTTAGCTAGCCCAGTGTGTTGTGATTGGCTAAACCGCCTCAAGTGCGCATCTATAACGTCCCGCCCCTTACCTCGGCGGCATGTGCTCCGTTTGTATTGTAAACAACGGCGTCGTTAATATCGCTTATCAGTTTGAGCCAGATTGAGAAGCAGAGGATATTATTGAAGAGGATCGTGTAGAACCTGTGCAAGCACGGCTTTTAATGGTAGGCCTATGTTTTTTGTTTGTTGTTGTCTCATACTTTTAGATG
>NW_015548255.1:285826-295635 GCF_001515605.1 Sinocyclocheilus anshuiensis
TTTACCGAGGGTGGGGTTTATCTGGGTTTGTTACGTCACGAACCCGGGAAGTAACTCGTTGTAGTCCCTACCAGCCGTTTTTGTAGGCATTAAACTGCCAGAATTTTAAAAGATGATATCTCCGTTTGCATTAAACGTTCAGCTTCGTAACTTTGCAGATATTGTTTATGCTCAGACAGCAACATTAGACACTAACTAACGTTAATCAACCACCCCTTTAAATGAAGTAAGTCTTATCTAAAACTTTTCTCTGATGAAGTAATCCGTATGAAACCAACGCGAGGTCCAGTCTTTCCCGTCCGAGTTCATTATCTGTAATGTCATCACGCCCACGCGCAGCGCGTGCAATTCATACGGTAATCATCCACGTGAGACCGTGAACCTGTAAACGTCCACATCACCTCTGTAAACAAAGAAGCAAGATTCATTTTTAGCATTCAAACATGCACTGTATGTTCATCAATACTGTTCTCAAATGTTATCAGAACTTTTCAATTTATTAAGGTTTTTTCTGTCTTTAATGCTCACACAGTTAAACACAGTTAAGCCAGCATACACGTATACACGGCAAAATCCCCAGAGTTAAATCAACTCTGCTCAGAGTACATATTGTCCCAATCTACAGAGTGTCAAAGTAACACTGTGGCAGAGTTACCACTGTTAAGGATTATGTGATATGTTTTCATGTCTAAAAGCCTGAGCAGTAGTTGTTCATCTTCAACATTGTTAACAGCGGGTTTTCTATACTAATGCTGACTCATCAATTAATTAATTGCTTAGGCAGGTTTATACTAAGAATGTTAAGTTTTAGAAATGGATTAAATCTTTGTCAAGTTGCTGTTTTCATGCCTTTGTAATATTTTTCAGTCAATATTAAATTACTGAAAGAACTACAATTTTCACTTTGAAGTGTATTTTTTTTTTAGGTTTGATATGTTTTCAAAGTAACTTGAAAGTAAAGTAATTAGTAATCTGATTACTTTTTACATGTAGTAATCAGCAATGTAATCAAATTACAATTTTCAAGTAGTAATAAGTAATTTGTAATCAATTACCTTTTTTGAGTAATTTACCCAACACTGCTCATAAGTTAATGAAATTTGCCCCATGTCCCATTCCATGTACTTGGATTATTTATCTGTGTAGGCAAAATTTCCTTACATATTCTTACTGTTAAATGAGTTACAGGGTTTAGTATATAGTGTTCTTCATTTCCCCTAGTGCCAGACCCCCAGCACGGCTACAGTGACAGTTCTGAGATGGTGAAGGTTATTGTACAGACTGTCCAGAATCAGGACCGGGTACTGAGGGATCTATATGCACACCTCAGGTAAACAGCTTTTGAAACCATCCAATTCACAATAAAAGAGGATTGTAATGATTCAAGTTTTACTGTTCAACCTGCGACTAGTTAATAAATGAATGTTAGATTGCATTTTATGGATGAAATCTAGAATCGCTGTTGTGTCTTATTTGTAGTAAAATCCTTCTGAGTAAGCAGAAGATCATCGACCTCTTCCCTAAAATCGAGAGGACACTGGAGAGCATTAAGGAGGCAGACAGCACTGTCATGCAGATGCAGATCAAGAGACAGAGAGAGTTCTGGCACTTACTGAAGATTGCCTGTGTGAGTCACATGCTTCTAATGTCTCAGGGCCAGATATGCTCATAATATCACATAATCATGGACTTTCCATCGTTATAGTTTAGTGTGTATTAGGGGTGGGCGTTATGACCATTATCTGATCATTCCATCTATTTGGAACTTGATGGACATGAACCAAAAGACCAAATGACTTAAACTACTGCTCAAAAGAGTCAGACTTTTTTAAGGATGCATTAAGTTGATCAAAAGACTTTTACATAGTTACAGAAGATTTCTATTTCAAAATAAATGCTGCTCTTTTGAACTTTTTATTTATCGAAGAATCCTGAAAAATGTATAATGATTTCCACAAAAATATGAAGCAGCACAGCTGTTTTCAACATTAATAATAATAATAATAAGAAGAAATGTTTCTTGGGCATCAAATCAGCACAATAGAATGATTTCTGAAGGATCAGGTGACACCGAAGACTGGAGTAATGGCTGCTGCAAATTCAGCTTAGTTATCACAAGAATAAATTACATTTTAAAATAAATGTAAATAGAAAGCTGTTATTTTAAACTCTCAAAATATTTCACAATATTGCTTTTTTACTGCATTTTTGTATCAAATAAATGCAGCCTTGGTGAACATGAGAGATTTTTCAAAAAATATTTTTAACCCTAAACTTTTGAACGATAGTGTAAAATTATACATAACAAATAAATGATACATCGGCATTACAGTAAAAATTGTTGGAAGTTAAAAAGTTAAAAACTCAAAGCAAAACTAATACCATCAAATGAATACTTCTGACTTTAAATTCTGATTGGTTGAGCTACATTCACAGCATTTCTAAAATGGCTCTATATATTTTTTTTTACTTAAAGTGATAGTTCACCCAAAAATGAAAATTCTGTCATTAATTACCCTCATGTCGTTCCAAACCCGTAAGACCTTCGTTCATCTTCGGAACACAAATTAAGATATTTTTGATGAAATGTGAGAGCTCTCAGACCCTGCATAGACAGCAACGCAACTGTATTGTTCCCAGGTCCATACATCGGTAAAACAGTCCATGTGACATCAGTGGCTCAACTCAGCTACGAGAATACTTTTTGAGCACAAAGAAAACAAAAATAACAATTTATTCAACCATTCTTCGCCCCCGAGTTACGTCTTCCGCCATTTTAGAGAGTATCACAACACATACGCACGCTTTCCCCTAAGCGTAAACAACGCAGATTACGTTCATGTGCGTGCTTTCTCTCTCGAATGTAAACAACACTGATTACGTCGATTACGCTCTTGGGTACCCTCCAAAATGGCGGAAGACGTAACTCGGGGGCGAAGAATTGTTGAATAAATTGTTATTTTTGTTTTCTTTGCGCTCAAAAAGTATTCTCGTAGCTTCGCAAAACTTAAGTTGAGCCACTGATGTCATATGGACTGTTTAACCGATGTCCTTACTACGTTTTTGGACCTGGGAACATTAAAGTTGCGTTGCTGTCTATGCAGGGTCTGAGAGCTCTCACATTTCATCAAAAATATCTTAAATTGTGTTCCAAAGATGAACGAAGGTCTTACGGGTTTGGAACGACATGAGGGTGAGTAATTAATAACAGAATTTTAATTTTGGGGTGAACTAACCCTTTAAGCAACAATTGTAATCGAATGTGTTTGTGTTTAGGCACAGAACACCACACAAAGCTCTGTGAGTCAGAGTGGAGAGATGCCCTCCTCGCTGTCAACATGGAACCAGACTCAAGCCCAGTGCTCCTCTCGCCTCCCCATGTCCCTGCAAGTGCCAGACGAGGGGTAAATTTCTCTTCCAAGACTTAGTGGGCGGCCTACTAGAAGTGACCTCCTAGGTTTCAAAACACTGTGGCTGAGTTGATCAACAAAGTAATCAGGAGTGTTTGTTTTTCATGCTGCTGTTTGTTTTCAGAGATTCAGTCAATCATTTACTCGAGGAGAACCAGCGCTATTTGAGTCAGCTTACCAGTTTACTGCAAGAAACCACTGAAGAGAAATCAGAGAGCATCATGGTAAGCGCTTTTTGTAGGTTTATTATGAAATTCATAGAAATTCTGTATATGATCATGACTGCACATATTTGCTGCAGTAACCCTCGATGCTTTTTTCTTTCACACAGGCTCAAGACTGGAGCTGGACTAAATATGAATCCCTGGTTGCTAAATCACAGCGTTTGTAGAGTTTTGGTGAACTCTGTAACAAAGTAACAAGTCATTCTTTTAAATACATTTATTCATCATCACTGGATGAGGGTTGTGTTGACTTGTATGATTTGTTAATTATAAAGTAACTTCTTTGTCAGTATCTGAATTCATTTAAAATCACATTTTGCAGTCGCGTAGCAACTCTATATATTTTGAGCATGCATTTTTAATTGAGACAGAACCAAGAACATGCAAACAAAATTCAGGCTATGTAACTCCAGAAATGTATTTATTTACATACTTCATAGTTCACTGTATGGGCTGATTGTACTTTCATGTTAGGTGGTCGAGTTTTTTTTTTTTATTATTATTATTAAATATGGTAATTCAGCATCTGCACTTTAAAGGCTCACTGTGAATGTTCAAAAAGTTGTGATGTCTGGCAATGAAATTGGTCATGTTCAACTAATGCACTTCAACTTCCCTTTTTGAAATATTAAGAATTCTGTGAGGCCCCCAGTACAGGTTTACAACAGACAAGATTGAAAGGTAGAACAGTGTTGAGGATGATAAAAGTGTAACTCTTTAGTCATAGGTCACATGAAAATGTGTTTGGTCAAACATATACCAACACAGCCTTTTTTTTTTATTTTGGATTTGGCAGTGATGGTGATGGCAACAGACGTCTTCATATCAGGTAATAGCGGCTAAGAATGAATGTGATCATTCATCAGTGGGCAAATTATAATCAATGAATTTCATCAGTTCAGTCATGTTATTCCCTTTTTAAGTCACATTTTCAACCATGGTTTTGTCCAGAGATGATCAGCATCACACAAGAGTGCTTCACAAACTGTTGTATAAGATTTAGCATATTATTATGTTTTGTTGGATTATTATCTGAGGATATTTCAGACATGGGTTAAAAGCATCTTATGAAAGAACACTTTTTTTTGTTTTAACGTGTTTACTCTATACATGACAAATAAAGTAATTAAAGTGATATCCATTATGTTATCTGTGTGGTGTGAAAAGACTTTCTTCTAACCACAATAATCAGATGGAGGTCTTTACTGGTAATTAATTGCAACTAGAAATAAGTTTTTGAAAATGTTTTGTGAAATGTTACAATTTGTTTATTTTAAGATCCACAATTTTCCTCAAAAGATCTCACACAGCACAGGATGGGTAACATCATTTTCATGTCTTGAAGCAAATGGCAGTGCAAGCCAAGTGTCAAAATATTGACTGCAGTGTTATGATTAGACCAACCACAAATCAGTATGAAAATGCATGTAAAAAAGCCATTCATCATGCAAATAGGTGTTAAAAATAACAAGTCAGTATACAAATGTATTACATTTGACGATTTTAAATGCTTTCAGTGCCGCTGTAATAGGGAAATTCTCACATTTAAAAATGTAAATGTTACATTTAGAAAATTTGTAATTACGAAATAAAACCTAAAATGCTTTGCACACCTAAATGATCATCATAAAGTTTACATTTAGTCGAGAAAAGGTAAGTGTAAGATATTTCGTTAAGTGCTCGCTGAGCTTTTAATTATATTTTACCAGTATATAGTGGTTGTGTTTATTGAGGACTTTTATTTTGAAATAACTTAAGTGTTTTGAAGTTTAATAACTGGATCGTAGACTGTATACATGCTGCCTTCCAATAAATAGACCAAGTTGTGTGGCAAGTCATACAGTTCGACAGGTAAGTATCATATTATGTGCACCTTTCAGTTATTATATCATTTCGGTATTCTTTATGTATTTTATTTCTTTATGTTCGATACGGTGAAATATTAAATGACTGAATTTATGAAATGACAGCGGTTACCTAACTTCCTACTTAACTGCAAGCTGTTGCGTCCAGCTAACTTAATTAAATAAAAAACAGTAGTATTTAAATGGAAGTGGATTTAAATTCTACATTTAATTCAGCCTTTGCAGGTCTATTCGTCCACCACCACACCGCTCCTCCACCTTAAAATAATGGCAGCATCTCAGAAATGTCTTGGAAAAGGTAAGAAATCATTATGAGACACCAAAACGATGCAATTTAGAGCAGCATGGCTTTTTGGTTTTTAGTTTATTGTAGATTCCGTGACTGAGCAGGACTGTGTGATTACTGTCTACTATTTACACAACATCTACTCGATCATCTTAAGTGACGTCTTCGAACATGTGCAGATCTGTCTTTGTTATGTTAGGAAACGGGGAGTGTCATTGTTATTTCATTGTTGACAAGAATTTGTACAAACTTGTACAAAGTGTGAACACTTGACAAGTGATATAACAGTTATGGGCCCAGGTGTGTTTAGTGCTGACGACAGTATGACACTGCACTTTAAATCACCACTGCATATTACCAGTGATATTTATGACTGTGGAGTCCAAACAAGTGCTGCACCATGCGCTCCTGGAATCAGCACTGACACAGATTGCAGTCATTGGAGTCATTCCTGTTATGTTGTACGTTTTGAACAAGTGTAACTTTTAAAATATGCATGTTTTGTCTGTATATATTCCACACAAGAGACTATTAACTTATAGTTAGTAGAAACTGATCATTTTAATATAAAAATGTAATGCATAATGACAACATCATGTGCAATGCTCTTGTCAACTCTAAAAACCTGCTTATATTTGAAAAGACTTTTTGGATCATTAGAAACATGCAAGTGACATTACTATACATCGATGTCATTGCAGAAATGGGCAGATCAGGTCTAACATGTTTTTTGTTTAAATTGTGCCACAGGAAGCCCTGCTCCTGGCCCTGTGCCAAAGGACCATATACGGCTTTACAGCATGAGATTCTGCCCTTTTGCCCAACGGACAAGATTGGTGCTCAATGCCAAGAGAATTAAGTGAGTATAAACGCTAATTGGCATTAGCGAGTTATTTGAGGAGAAGTTGGGTATGAAGGTTTTCTATTGTGCTGAGGGTGTCCATGACATTGCATCAATAAAATCATTTAAAAAATGTTTGGAAAACATTGTTTCTGCTTTGACTGAAAAGAAAAGCCCCTATGAATAATTTTGTCCTAGACACGACATTGTCAACATCAATTTGAAGAATAAGCCTGATTGGTTTTTGGAGAAGAATCCTCTTGGTTTAGTGCCAACGCTGGAGACCCCGAGTGGTCAGGTGATATACGAGTCACCAATCACCTGCGAATACCTGGATGAGGTCTATCCTGAGAAAAAACTGCTCCCATCTGACCCGTTTGAGAGAGCCCAACAGAAAAT
The DNA here is from genome assembly GCF_001515605.1 of Sinocyclocheilus anshuiensis. Classification (NCBI taxonomy): domain Eukaryota; kingdom Metazoa; phylum Chordata; class Actinopteri; order Cypriniformes; family Cyprinidae; genus Sinocyclocheilus; species Sinocyclocheilus anshuiensis. The sequence goes on from NW_015548255.1 coordinate 292,852, forward strand.
GCTGTTGGAGCATTTCTCAAAGGTATTTCCCAACTCACTTCCACAGGATATTATATATATATATATATATATATATAGTCTTGCTAGATTGAATGAATTGAACGTTTTCATCAATATGAATGGATGTTCTTTTCAGGTGACTCCCTACTTCTATAAGATCCCTGTTGGCAAGACAAAAGGAGAAGATGTGTCTGCATTTGAAGCAGAACTTAAAGAGAAACTCGCCCAATTTAATGAGGTTGGTTGAAATACCTATAATATTATAATTGAGTGGAATAAAGATCCAATATTGGATTTCTGATGTTAGACGGATGTAAGGAGATACTTCTCCTGTATAAACTCCTGCTTTCTCTATTTTTGTCAGACCCTTGTCAACAAGAAGACCAAGTTTTTTGGAGGAGATTCAATAACAATGATTGACTACATGATGTTAACTAATTTTTCTAATACGGTAGGTTTAACATGTATACATTTATTTAACATCTTTTGTTGTTGATTAAAATGAATGAGACAGACAGGTATTTAATTAGAATTTTACAAAATGGAAAAATAAGACATTCATTTCATTTAAAGATATTTTTCTGAATAAAAATGTTTTGCACAAAAATTAGTATTACATTTAAATTGTTTAAACTAAAGAGGTAAGACACTCAAAATCAGTTAGTGGATTACAAAAATGTAATTAAATTAAATTAAATTAGACTCGTGCGAATTATTTCTTTGAATATTAACACTCTTTCTTCATAATTTCCAGCTGCTTGGAAGGCACTCCTCAGCTGAAGAAGTGGACTGAACACATGCTGGAGGATCCTGCTGTACAAGCCACAATGTTCAGCACAGACACCTACAAGGTGTTCTACAAGTCCTACATGGAAGGAACCCCCGATTATGATTATGGTTTATAGGATAAATCATTGTTCTCTGGTAAAACACACCTCTGTTGCCTGTCTGTTTTAACAGAAAACGTTTCAGATGGTATGTTAATGTCCGTCCATCTTTTATACTGTGATCCTGATTAATATAAAAAGAGAATTTCATGCCTGATACATCATTCTTTATGTCCCTTTGACTTGTGGTGTGTATATCAAAAACATAAATCTAAACCTTTGATCTTAAAATCTTATATAACTGGTAGGGTTATAGTGCCTGAGTGATTTTTTTTAACCAATTTTTATTTTTTTGTATCAGATGAATTATATGCATGAAATAAATTAAATAATAATGAAACGAAAAACTTTCTGGAGTTCATTCAATAGATTAAATATTCTACACATTATATATTATCTTATTTTTGACTATTCCAATTTCAGACCAGCTTCATTCTTTGATGGCCTGTAAGGAGATTTTCCAGTATAACTGCTGTAGTTATTATACTGGAATATAAATACACTATGCCAACTGCAGGTGCTGTCCCCTGCTCAAGGGTTAAGGTTCTCATTATCACACCTCTCTGGAATTTAACCTGCAGTGTTTGCATTAATGGCCCTAATAGCCCTAATCCATTAGGTGTCCACTTGAATCGATATGCACAGCTTCCAAATTTTTATCTCTGTATTGTAATTATGATCACACTTGTAAAAATCGCTTTAATGAGCTTCTGCCTGAAATTAATTCATGTTAGCTAACTGTATGATTCTATTGTCTTGAACTGTTCATTTGTGAAATGAACATTAATGGGGCACATTCACTTCTGATAACAGATCACTCTAAATTGTAATGTAGACACATTGCATTTTCTGTAAAGCTGCTTTGAAACAATGTGTATTGTGAAAAGCGCTATACAAATAAATTTGAATTGAATTGAAATTCTCTAACGAGTCTCCATCATACACCAAATTCTCAGAATCTGTGATCCATAATCTTACCAGAAGCAGGTGCCACTGAGGTTTAACATACATGCAGGAAAGATAACCACCTAAATCTGTCTGCCTCAGCCGACCATACCAGAGTCGAAGCAAATAACATTATAGAACTCACCCTCGAGGTGTTCTAAACCTATATGAATTTCTTTCTTATGTTAAAGCAATGTGAATGTGCTCTGCACCCATTTACCTAAATTCATTACTTCAGAGTTATGTGCCCTCTAGAAGCTTGCGTTCTGCAAGTGATCGGTGTATTATTGTGCCATCTCAAAGAGGCACAAAATGACTTTCACGGACTTTTTCATTTACTGTTCCACTCCTGGTGGAATGACCTGGCCAAATCAATCCGAGCAGCTGAGTCCTTAACCATCTTCAAGAAACGACTAAAAACACATCTATTCCACCTTTATTTGACCCTCTAACTCTAACACTTTCTATTCTATTTTAATTCTACTTTATATTTATCTTCTTTTTATAAAAAAAAAAAACAAACACTAGCTTTCTATTTTTTCTATTCTATCTACTTGTTTTTCTGTGTGTGTAGGCTAACCGAGACTTGTCATTTGCACTTATTAGTTTTGCTCTTTTGTTAGTTTGACTGCTTTTATTGTCCTCATTTGCAAGTCGCTTTGGATAAAAGCGTCTGCTAAATGACTAAATGTAAATGTAAAGCAGAAGGAGATATTTTGAAGAATGTGTGTAACAGACTTAAATAGTATGAAAAAAACCTCTGATAGTCAATGGCTACCATCAACTATTTGGTTACTAATATTGTTCCAAATATTTTCTTCTGTGTTCAAAAGAAGAAAGAAACTAAACATCTGAGGGTTTTTTTCTGCAGCAGTCAAAGTTGATTTTAAAATGCAGTAAAGGGGTTAAGCGTGACTTTGCACAACAGAAGCTTTGAGAAGTCAATGTCATA